>NW_008600742.1:0-31466 GCF_000691845.1 Merops nubicus
GCCATTATCCCTTGTCCTATCATTACATGTCCCTGTAAAAAAAAAGTCTCTCTCCAGCATTCTTGTAGGCCCCTAGTTTGCCTAACTTTCTCCTTGAAGTGATTTATATTATTTGAACTTGTTTGCAAGACACACATAGTCAAGTACCCTGGGTCTTTACACCCCTGTGAGAAATATTCAAGGGTTGAAGTGTGGTGTCTGCTTTTCAATATGCCAGAACGGAGCAAAGTCTCTCTGTCAAATCAATGCGAAATAATACCTAATAGTAGGACACACAGGTGCTTCTACCCTCAGGCCACTGGTTAAAATCCAGCATGGTATCCAGTCCTGTTCTGCTCTGAAGACTGTTACTAGGTGACAAGTGTCTGGTGGACTCAGTTTAATGAGCGAGTTGTATTAGCCCTTTACTAGTGGAAAGATGCTCACATGTCTGCTAACAGACCCCCTTGTCAGAGCAGAAATAGAGTGCCTAGTTGCCTCTGGAGAGTAAATTGTCATTTCAACAGCAAAGCAAGTCCTTCCATAGCATGTTTTCTTTGAGGCACAGGCTTATTTGCCCAAATCTTGCTTGTCTTATCCCTTTTCTGAAGGACAGTAGGATTTTCAACTGGGCATTTAATGAGATCACTAAATATCTTGCTACATTTATGCAATTCATCTGTTGTGTTTCTGATATCTTTTTTTTTTTCTGATAAGGAAAGAAAGAGGACCTATGGTCATTTGGTTTGTTCACCAAAGCCACTTGTTCCTCCAAGGAGGGGAGAAACTGAGAGAAGCAAAAGGCACCATAAAAGAGATGAGAAGTGTGAACTGGGGCAAGACCAAAATGAAATAATCAAGTAATGAGGAGTTGTGTTTTGATCATATATCATGTTTCCTATTGTGCACATGACTTTGGGGGCTTTTTCTTTAAAATACATAGACCCTTAGCAAAAGTGTTCCTCATCTGACAGGTGGAGGCTGAAGCAGGGAGACAAGGGAAAAAGATATATGTATAAAAGGCTGCAGTTACATTGTGTGACACAGGAACATACAAAGCATTTGTGCTAATGGGGGAGTTTGAGAACCTACTTAAGACTTCCCCCAAGAAATCCATTCTTGCTCACTATTTCCAGACAATCCTCCATTCCTCATGAGCTGGACAACACAGATATGACACACAAATATGAGAGAGACCACATGGAAATACTCATTTTAATTCCCATAGTTGGAGCTGGATGCCTTTTTCCAGAGCTAATCTGCCCCACGAGTTTCAGCAGACGCAGTACGATGTGGTGCACTAGTGAACCAACGCACTTGTTAGCTGGGAAAAGACTCTCCGTAGCTTCCTTAAGAGCAAACCACTGATCATTCCCAGCACAATGGAGACACAAGCTGTCTTATTTATTAAAAGTGTGGTAGTGTGCTTGATTACATTTACATTCACAGTTAATTCCTGGCACTGCTGAACATATGAAAAGATAATTATGACAATGGTGCCAGTTATTTTTAAATGGCTATATGAATATACATTTTTTAAATGACAACGTTAAGTGCATGTCTTTATCAAATGAAAAATGTATGTCTGCTATCCATTCATTAGCAAAAATTTGCATCTGTAGTAAAATATCTGGCTTTGACTGAAAGAAAGCTTATTACACCTCCAAAGCAAAAGTGCAGAATGTGAGGTGGGGTTATTCTCTGATTTTTTGTTGGCAGTGTGCTGGAACTGTGAGTAACACAGCTGGGAGAGCTGAAGACTCTGAAGACTCCTCATGCCTACAACCCAGATGTTGTTCATGCCTCTGCTGCTCCCATTAGCAGAAGGTAAACATGTTTGTGTAAGGCAAGGGCAAACAGACCACTCCATGTGTATTGAAATTTTGAAAATATATAATTGAAAATCTACACTGAGATCTGTTTCAAAGCATACTAGCAGGGCACTGAAAGTTATGTTCTGAGACTCTCTAGTTAAGCTTCTTAGTTCTTAATCCACTGTCAAAAAGATTGCTGACTGTCCTTTTGGTGCAATGTAAGAGTTAGGAGGTTGAATGATAAGACTTCTGATCTCTCTGTCACACTTGAGGGCACCTACTCAGAAGGAAAAGGCTTGCATGTACTTAGCCTAGGAAGAGGACTTCATTGTCCAGCAAGAAGAAATAAAGAAATCTGTGTATGCACATGTAAAAGATTGTAAATCTACAAAAAGATTGTAACTGAAATTTTTGTGACTCTCAGGCTGGCAGGCAAATTATCCAAAGAGAAGAGATGAATGGTAGGTGTGTAGGGTGAGGGAACATTGTGCTCAAAGACATGATGGAAAGTATCTCCAGTGGTGTGGTCTCTATTCACAATGCTAGTATCCAACTCTGGAGCCTTTGAGCAGCTGTAACTTAAAAAACGCTCTTCAAAAATTTCTTTCTTCATGTACACTGAACTGACATGGGGCAGGGAAAGTTATAAAACTGCTGCCCTAACACACTGGCTACCAGCATGTAATGCACCACCACCATCATCTAAGAACATGCCCTTCAAACCTTCAATAATTTGTTGGTTTTGAGTGATTCTACAAAAAAATTTAATGCTGGTGGATTTTTTGCCAAATTCTAATTACGTATTTTCCTTTGCTTCCTCTTCCTACTCCACCCTCCACCCCGCCCCTCCCCCACCTCCAGACAGTCCTATGATGTACTAGGTGTTGCAGCAGGACCCTAACATTGAAAATGTGGGTTTAATTAGTAAGAGTGAACTTCTACATGCTGTCATTAAGCTGTCTGCATGGTGCTTTATTGGTGTAGGACTGCTTTTAACAGCAGAAGGATATCTGCCAAGCCCACTGAAGTCAGGGACTATGAACAGGCACACTGAAGGCAAAAATGATGTCCCTTAAAATGGGAGCTAATAAGACACTTCTGAAGCTGTCATTCTGTGTTTTGCTCAAATCTGGAACTTGATCTGGCTAGGTGACAGTACAGACAGAACACATATTTTTCAAAAAGTTCCTCAGAATTCGTTTCTATATAGTGTAATAATAACAATAATAACCTTCCAGTGTATTCTGGCTTACAAGTCACTTGCAGTTTTGCTAGTGACATTCAATAGCAATTGGATCAGCCTTACAGTGAAGGAAACCTTTACAACAGCAGCTAAAGGAAATGAGACAAATGAACCATTCTGGTTCCTAAAGATTTTAAATCCTCCAAACATTTGCTTTATCCTTGTTCTCTTTTGGGGTTGAGTGGAATTCATCCTGGTTCCCGGACTTGCAGTAGAGCTCAGCTGTCTGGGTGATTGCACAAGGGATTTGGAGATCAATCAGGACCCAAGCAAGCCTCAGCATCTCAGTTCCTCTCTGCAGTAAGTAATTCTTTTATATGAAAAGGCAGAAGCTATACCATTGAAATCGATGACAAAACTCCTGCTGCCTTCAGAGAGGCTGGATTTCATGCTAAAAAGAGATGGTATGTTTAAGGCTGCTGAAATGAAGAGTTTCGGTAGGAAACGCCTAGTAAACCACATTTTGACTGATCCTGGACAGCACCTTGAATAAAAACTAATTTCATGATTCAGATCCCAAAGAAAATTATATGGGCTTAAAAATCATGGAAGCTATGAAAGTAAAGAAATATATGCCTTAAAAGCAGACACCTTCTGGCACTGGAGCTATTCAGACTCACTTGGCTACCTGCTCTAGAATATCCACCTCACCCAAGAGTACTATAAACATAATTATGTTACAGAAATAAGGAATTCACTTTCGATCAATGTCTTGAAGAACTAAGATTTTTAAACCAGTGATAAAATCATGATGACTGACGGGTCACAGATCTACAGGTAAGTCACTTAACATATGCTTTCAGTTGTGTTCCTGAGCACAGGAAGGGGAGCGGCAGCTTTACCTTTACTGCCCATGCACACACTGGTATGTGTTGTGGGCTGACCCTGGCTAGCAGTGAAGTGCCTTCACAGCTGATCTCTCACCCTGCTCTCTGGGCAGGGTAGGGGAGTGAATAGGAAGAGCAAAAGCAAGATAACTTTGGTCAGGATAAATAGAGTTTAATAAGTGGAAAAAAGAAGCAAAGCCAAGTGATGCAAAGACTTGTGCATCACCTCCCACCAGCAGACAGATGCCCAGCCAGCTTCTGAGCAATATCTGCAATGGAAGCCAAAGCCCCTTGTGATGGTTTGAAGTTCCTGTTTTTTCCTGGTGGGTGGAGTTCTGAAATCTAAAACCAGGAGTAGGTGTTAGCTTGGGTTACACCCAGCTCCACCCCCAGAATGAGAAGAGGCCCACCTTCATCCACACCTAAGAACTTTTCATCCAGCTTCAATCCACCCCAGTCCACTGAGATCCAGTACCAGGGAGCTTCAACACAGTGCTTGGTTTTGTATTTTTGGAAATTTATCCCTCCTTACTTTGTTGCCCCGATAATCCCTTTACCCTGTTAATCCCTACCCTTCTTCCTTTCTGTTCCCTGTTAAATAATATATTTCATTTCTTTACTAACTTTCAATTGGTGCAAACCCTTTATTACCCCTGCCTTCCTTTGTTTACCTCTTCATCTGGGAGAACTATGGGGTAGGGGAGGGAGAACACAATTCTGCCCTCTAAACAGAGACACCACTCCACCTCTTTCTTTCTCTAACATAGTTTTATTGCTGAGTGTGATATTATACAGCATGGAGTATCCCTTGGGGCAGTTTGGGTCAGCTGTCCCACATGTGTCCTTTCCCAGCTCCTTGCCCATCTCCAGACTACTCACTCATGGGGTTACAAGAGGGAAGAACGGGAGAGAAAGCCTTGATGCTGTGCAAGCACTGCTCAGCAATAGCCCAAACATTGGTGCATCCTATTACAGTATGACATAATGTTTGATTGTATTATGCTGGGAGTAAGTGAAGCCTTACCAAAGCCTTGTTAATTCAGAATAAATAGCAAAATTGTTCTTGTTTCTTTGTGGAATAAATGGAGGAGACAACATTGTTGTACCCCAGAGCCCAGTACTGCCTTCAAACCCAGCACAGAGATTGAGCCAGGGGATCTCAGGTAAGGCTGCTGGGATTTCATGGACAAAATCTGTGCATAACTACCCTGGCGCTTCCAGTTCACATGATACCTCCTGCATGTGCATGAGCCACCTGCGGACTGCACGTGTCCTTAATCTGGCAGATCTTGGCAGTGCCAGGTTTCTGGCAAAGGAGAGGCAGCTACTGTGTAGGTGTTCCCATATGTTGCCTCGTCTGGAAGTCCAGAAAATGCAACAGTTCCTTTTCTCCCTCAAATTCTTCCCATCTAAAATTTTCAGAAAATAACTACCTTCTACCTACAGCCAACAGTCTTATATATGGTAGCTATGCTTTCAAGAGCATTTTCAGTTTTACACTTTACTGTTTCAGGGAAATGGGTGTATGAGAGAACTAGGTAAAACATGTATGCAACAGTGGTTACTCCAGTGTTTTTCAGTTGGTGTGCCTAGTTTTCTCGGTAGACTCTTTTGTAGCAAACTTTTGTGAGTGTGCCTGCAAATGTAATGAAGGATTGAGAGAACAATATAATCCAGCATAAGAACAGTACAGATCATTCATTGCAAAGTTAATACTAAGAAGATGAGACTATTTAGTTATATGTTTGTAAACAGGACAAATGGCTGTTACGTTGTGAGAAGTCTTCTAATTTTCTCTTATTTGCTACTTTGCAGGTGCCCTATGTCCATCTCTGTGAACTTAGGTAGCTAGTGAAAGCTCCCCTGGGGTCTACTACCCAGCCACACCAGTGTGTCACAGGTCTGCAACACATATACTTAACTTGTTGATCAATATGAAAGATTTGCTTCATTCAGCTTTAGCGTGAAGAAGGGTGGGAACATACAATTGTACAATGAATTCCCACTGCTCGCTTCACCAGCACAAGCACAGGACAGCCAAGGCATTGGGGCTTTCTCCCTTTCTTCCATGCAGTCCTTTTCCTGCCTGAGTTGCCTCTCTAAGTAAGTCTGGGAATAGCAGGGAAGTCCTGCTGAGGACTGATGTGGAGATGCCATGTACTTCCAGCTCCCATGGGCTGTGGTGGGGGCTCTCTGCTCAGTGCTGGGGGAATTGAGGCACAGAAAGAGTTTATCAATGGTTGCCAGGCTGTGGTAGGGATAGGGATGGATGGACCTCACTATAGCCAGAGTAAGAAATGCCCCTTCATATAAAAAAAATACAGGTTAGCGCTAGCCAGTAAAACACTACATGATCTGGTATAAAATTAACAGTGATATTCAGAGGATACATTTCAGGGCGGAAAAAGGCTGGAAGAGATATTTGGTCCTTCATGTATTCACAGAAACAGGATGATGTTCTTGTTTTTTCCTGCTAAAGAGACTTAGACCAGACAAATATCTATTTCCCTCTTTAATTTCCTCAGCTTCTAACAGAAACGATCCACCAAACCCTTGGAAATTGGCTAACTACTTAGGGTAACAATGACACAGTCAGAGGCAAGTTTTTTTTTTTTTTTCCGGAGAACCCTGGGTCCATGCAGTGCAGAGAATAATAGTGAATCAAGGCAAGAAAGAATATAGAGCTTGTCTAAAAGGGATGGAATTCATTCTTTAGTCTGGTCATGCTAGACATCCTGTGGTGCAGATATGATCCTTGCCATCAGCTTCAACACCTCATCTGTGCTCACTGCTTGATTGGTCTGTAAAATCCCTTCCTCTTGACTGCCAGAAGTTAGAGGGGTTTTGTAAAAGTCAAAGCGCAGTCTTGCAATTGAAGCTTGTGTCATGAGGCACAGGCAGAAGGAAGAAGAAACTGAGGTTGCACAGAACTACAGTAAACCTCTTTTTAAAAAAAAATTTACAATTATAATATTAATATTTTTAAATGTTTTAACATGATTAAGAGATGGCAAAGAAAGGGGTAAATGATAGGCTAAGAGGATCCAGAAGTTTGGAAAGGCCAGTTAGTAAAACTCTTTTCCAAACAGAGTTTAACATGACTGGGAGCAGGTTGAGGGGCAGCAGGTAACAGCACTTTTCCTTGTGGGTGGAAATCAATAAACACTGCTCATGCAGAAAACCAATACTTTACTAGCTGTGCTGTACCTTCATTTGTTTGCATGTATTTTTCATACTGCTCATGAAAGTCTCATCTGAAAACACTTTTCAAAAGGATTAAAGCTCATGGCCATGGATTACTATTGCTTCATGCCCAGAGACAGTGGGTTATTGATTCCAAAAAATTGGGCTTTTGATTTCATTGAATGTCAATGTGTGTTTATTAATATTTGCACACTCCTCTAGAGGTGCATTGTGCTGTACAGACCATTAAGATGGCAAGGGCCCTGCCCTAGGATGCCTACAAAACAGACAACACAATGAATTATGTTGGCTAAAAGGGTCACAAAGGGGGTGAAAGAGGAAAGGAAACAACAAAAAGCAAGAGAAAGGGAATATGTTTCATGAAAGAGTCATTATTTACAAAACATGGCCATCAGGTAATTAAATTCCCTTTGGCTTTTATTCTGGATTTGTTTTTCATTCTGTTTTATTATGTTTAATAATCAGGCATGGGTGAGATAGTGCATAACACTAGAGCTGAGATTAATGATGAAAGGCTAAGAGAAAGCTGTGGCTCTCGAGGAGGGATTTGAGGAAGAAAAGCATTTGGTTTTTTACTCATTAGAAGCAGGCAAGCTCAGGCACAGAAGAGTTTCACACTTGTGTTAAACTTTAAATTAACCACATGTGTAAGTCTTTGTGGGAATAGGGGACTAATTGGGTAGATTAGAATACAATTAACTGTGCAGTCTGTCTAGCACTAGCTGACAACGTTTAAAGAGTGGAAAAGCTGATAAAATCCTGCCTAGTTAAAAAAAATAGTTATGAAGACATTTGGGGAGAGAGGGCAAGGGACCCTTTGTCATTACAGGATGAATGCCAGCATCCAAAGTATAGGTGAACTCAGTGCTTTGTATTGTTGCTATAACTTTACTCATCTATACTGATTTTTCTTCCAAGACCCATTTCAATTATCTCCTCTCAACTAAGCCCATTGCTTCATCATCCTCAGACTTCACAAACAGGAAGATGCTGTGCTGCCCTAGAGCTGGCAGGGCAGGGGCAGCTCACAAACACCTTCTCCAAAATTTATCACTGTATCCTGAAAGGTCCTAAATGCTTTTAACTAGTTTGGGAAGTTACCACAATTATCCAACCATTAGAGCTTTGTGGGCCTACCTCATGAGAATTCAGCCATCTAATGGAACAGCCAGAAAGATAGATCAGAACTTTCTAAGGGGTATCATGCAGTTTATTCATATGTATAATTTAGTAATATGTTAAAAAGCAGACTCTTTCCAAAGTACATATATCCGACCTGTCAACAACATAAAAATTATAAAAATTGTTCTTCTTCATACTTTCGGAATTGTCTCAAGTTTTATGTATTCTCGAAAGAGTGGTTGGCTTTCCTGACTTTATCCGTCAGAGAAGGCAATTTATAAATAGAGGGTTTACTCCTGGTATCTGCAGAAACCTGAATTTTGTGTTGGCAAGTCTTGCACAATTTGTAAAAGAATTAGTGGTGAAAATTGTCTGAATATTTTCTTTTGGAGGGATGACAGGGAAGAGTTTGACCCTGTGTTTGAATCTTTTTGACCTTCAGTGGTCAACTGCTCTTCACAGTAGTGTGTAAAGCCCACTGTGTCTAAAGATCTCTGACTGAAGTATATTGTGTTTTGAGGCAAGGCGGGGAGGGGCGGGGGGTGAACAGACTACGGGGTGGGGTGTAGGGAGGGACTTCTGTGAAAACCTGCTAGAAGCTTCTCCCATGTCTGATAGAGGCAGTCAGCTCCAAGACAGACCCGCCACTGGCCAAGGCTGAGCCCATCAGCAATGGTGGTAGCACCTCTGTGATAACATATTTAACAAGGGCAGAAAGTTGCTACAAAACTGGGCAGCTGCAACTGAAGAGAGGAGTGAGAGTATGTTAGAGAAACAACTCTGCAGATACCAGGGTCAGGGAAGAAAGAGAGGGAGAATGTGCTCCAAGCACCGAAGCAGAGATTCCCCTGCAGCTTGTAGAGAAAACCATGGGGAAGCAGGCTGTCCCTCTGCAGTCCATGGAAGACCTCAAGCCAGAGCAGGTGGATGTGACCAAAGAAGACTGTGATGCTGTGGAGAGCTTGTGCTGAAGCGTGCTCCTGGCAAGACCTGGGGAAAGAAGAGCCCACACTGGAGCAGTTTTCATAGCAGGACTTGGGACACACACTGGAACAATCGGTCCTGAAGGACTGGACCCTGGGGAAAAGGCTCATGCTGGAGTAGTTCATGAAGAACTGTAGTCCCTGGGAAGGAGTCATGTTGGAGAATTTCATGGAGGACTGTCTCTCGTGGGAGGGACCCCACACTGGAGCAGGGGAGGAGTGTGAGGAGCCCTCCCCATGAGGAGGAAGGAGCAGCAGAGACAAAGGGTGACGAAATGACTGAAATCCCCTTTCCTCATCCCCCTGTGCCACTGTGGGGAGGAGGTGGAGAATTCAGGAGTAAAGTTGAACCTAGGAGGAAGGGAGTGATGCAGGGAAGGTGTTTTTAAGATTTGGTTTTATTTCTCATTATCTTATTCTGATTTAATTGGCAATGAGTTTTTTCCTCAAGTCGAGTCTGTTTTGCCCATGACAATAACTGATGAGTGATCTCCCTGTCCTTATCATGATTCATGAGCCTTTTGTTGTATTTTCTCTCCCTTGTCCACTTAAGGAGGGGGAGTGATAGAGTGGCTTTGGTGGGCTCCTGGCATCCAGCTCAGGTCAACCCATCGCAAGGAGGAAAAGCGTATCCTGAAATGTCTGTAACGATGGGACCCCTTAAATTAAGAAATTAATTAATTCAACAGTGATAAAGCTTTAGATGCTTAGTGTTAAGAGACAATAGTGTATGTGGAAGTTACTTGGAGCACTGTATGTTAATGACAATTTTGGTTTTATTTCCAAGATAATAAATGTAAAGTAGTGCATTTAGATGTCTGAGCAATTCAACTCTTGCACTTTTTATAGACAGGTAATTGTGCCTGAATTCTGTTTTGCCTTTCATATTAAATATGCACTCATCAGCATATATTACACATTGCCTAGACCCTTCATGTCCTTCTTGTAGGGAGGGACATGAAGAAGGACATTGAGGGGCCGGAGCAGGTCCACAGAAGGGCAACAAAGCTGGTGAAGTGTCTAGAGAACAAGTCTTATGTGGAGTGACTGGGCTTGTTCAGCCTGGAAAAGGAGGCTCAGGGGAGACCTTATTACTCTCTAAAACTACCTTAAAGAGGCTGTAGTGAGGTGGGGATCGGTCTGTTCTCCCATGTAGCCAGCAAAAGGTTAAGTGGAAACAGTCTCCAGTTGCACCAGGGGGTTTAAGTTGGGTATTAGGAAACCTTTCTTCACCAAAGGGCTTGTGAAGTACTGGAACAGGCTGCCCAGGTAAGCGGTTTAATCACCATCCCTGGAGATATTTAAAAGACGTGTAGATGTGGCGCTTAGGGTCATGGTTTAGTGATGCCCTGGCAGCGCTGGGTTAACAGTTGCACTTGAGGATCTTGAAGGTCTCTTCCAATCAGAACAATTCTATGATTCCACAGAGCCATACAGTCTCATACACAGATGTGTCTGTAGGTGTAATCAAAGACTTCATCTCCCATTCTTACATCCTGAGTCAACATTATAACTACCATAACTCTGAAGAGAGGACTATATTCACCTGCACAGGATGCAAATCATATTGAAAACAATGGTTAGTCATGCTTTAATAAAGCACAAATATTACATCATCTGACTGAAAGAGTTAAAATTACTTCTGTTGTCTCCTCTGCCCTCACACTGCCAACCCAAACAGGTACTTGAAAATCAGTCACTCCATTTTCACAGTGATTTTAGAAAAAAATCCATTTCCATTGTTTTTGCAGATTTTTGAGGCTGTTAAAAATTTGGTTTTGTCAAACTCCCCATTTGACAACATAATATTTTGTAAAAGTAGAGCCCTGAGAGCTGTGTCTTGACGGTGCTCCAGACTTACCTTATTGCATATTGTTGGATGAAGGGCCAATTTCAAGAACATCTTTGCCCTGTCAAGCACTTAGCTATTTCAGAAGTGTCAGTGAAACCAAAGTGTCTCCTGCTTCAGCACAGGCTGTCTCTGCTGACATAAACATCAGAGAAATAAAGGTGAGGGCCCCCTTGCCTGCTCCTGAAGACTAGTTCATAGATGGAGAGGAAGCAAAGTCTCCAGTTATGCTTTTCTTGTGTGTTATCTGAATTTTATGATGGTTAAATTCACTTAAGAAGAGTCACCTCTGATTTTTATGTACAAGATAGAAAGAAATCCAGCAGCAGGATTGTTTACATAACACAATCTCAACAGGTTCAGGAACACAATGTCCATAAGTGTAAGCTGCTTGCAGTGATTGCTCTTGTTTTAGGGTACTTGTGTTGCTGTTTGCATTATGTTCCTTTGCTCCCATTTGTGCTTGCCAGTCAAATCCTCTATACTTTCCAAATTACAGTAACATCTCCCTTTTGCCAGAATCTCTATTAACTACTTGTCATTAGTCTGCTCGGTATTGTAAAAATCTCATCCGAGAGATTAATGTGATAGGACTTTGAATTATTCTAATGGCAACAAAAAACCTGAATATAACCACTTGTGCATGCTGTAGAATGAAAATTGCTACGTGCAAAGTATTTCACCACCCAATTCAGCTCTAGTAGGTGAAACCTCATTATATACAACCTAGGTATGTTCTCATTTTAAGCAGGGAATTTCCACCAGTGTCAACAACAGACAAGACATGTAAAGGTAAAGCAAGAGTAAAATTCTTGTCACTCAATTTTTCTATGATTTAAAGTATGCTGAAATATTTTTTATAAATGATGCTTTTTCACAGTAGTCATTAAAGAAAACCCCAAACTCTGACAGTCTTAAATAGGCTTTTTTTTTTTGCTGACATAAACATCAGTTCTTAATGTGGATTCGAGCATTTGGCTAATTTAAAATTTATTTTTAAACTGCTGAGAGGTTTATATTTGGAAACAGCTGCTGAGCATGGCCCTGTAGCTACCTTTAGCAGTGTTTTATTATCTTGACTAAGCTTATAATGGTGATTCTCTGCTCCACCACTGACATCTTAATGGCTGCCTCACCAATGCTGATGTTGTAGGAAGTATATGGGACTGACTTTTACATCTATAATGATATGGTAATGTGAGCCATTACAATGTCAGTGGTGGTTTATTGGCATTATGGTTCAAGATTATGAGGGTATTACAATGCCATTGCAAACAAATACCGCTGTTTTTAAAATAAGCAGATGAAACACAGAAAAGTGCCAAAATAGTTGTCATATTAAATTCACAATAGCGAGATAGTGTTTGCTTAAGGCAGCCACCTCCCTAAAATTCATCTGTTATCTGCATAATTCAGCAATGCATACTGTGCAGTCATCTGCTGGAGATTCCACAGCATCAGGCAGAAATAACAAATGACCCAGGGTAAACACATTTGCCCATTTTGTGCATTATAGAATTCAGCCTAATTTTAGACCCTATCAGCTGGAGGATCAGAGCCTGCAGTCAGAAACTGTCTGATACCAGGGAGAATATCTCTGAATTTCCAAAGCCAACAGTGTATAAAACAAAATGGTCTTTTTTGTTGTTGTTGTTTTCCAGTTTCAAGTGGAGGATGGTTAGAAGCAAAAATAGGAGACAGCAGAAATCAGACAACATTGTCTGGTAAGGGCTTTTATATATCAAAACAGCAGATCTCTGAACATGAACTGCTAGACTGCAAACTAACCTGAAATTCACATATGACCTTGAGGTTTCCAGAGGAGGGTTTTGAAAAGCATTTGAGAAGTCTGTTCCCATGGAATCCCTGTTTACATGCTGCATCGGGCTTTCTTATCTAAACTCTTCCCATGATAGGAAATGGAAAAGAACAATTTTCAATTAACTTGATACTAAGTACTTCGATTAACACTTTACAGGAAATTTAGAGCAGGCATAGTGAAGAAGTCCTAAAAAAAAAAGGCAAATGATTTAGTTTTACATTGATTTCATGTGTTCCGAGGCACATGGTCTTTTTTATCTCATAAAAATATAGCAGCTTTATCTACAAAAGCAAGTGCTGTGCCACAACAGGAACAGATCTATAAAGCAAATCAGTTGGTACTGGGGAACCTACATCCACATTATTCACATTTTGGAGCTTTGCTGCAGATCACTTTGGATCAGACTGTTGTGGTGTTGAGGAGAGAACACTGGTTAGTGGTTGGAGGGCATCCCATATACTTCTGGGGTGCATCTTCTGGTTTAGTTTTATCTGAGATAAAGCTAGTTCATGCTTTTTTGTGATAGCTGTGCACAAAGTCAAGCACATTTATGTGGAAGTAATCAGGAGATTCACTTCATAAATGTGTTCTTGATCTGAGCTAAACACTAACAGAGATGCACCAAGTGAGTTAGTGAGTTCCATGCTCCTGATCCACTCCTTCAAAAGAAGTTGGTTTTTTTTTTTTTTTTTTTTTTTTTTTTTTTTTTTTGTGGCTCCAAGTCTTCTCTCTTCATATCTCTGATGGAACATAGGTGTTGTGGGAAATCAGAACTGATGGAACTATCTCAGCCCTGAATTTGAGGACAGCATTAGTTCTGCAGAGTGCTGTGAGTGCAAAAGGAATGAGGGCAGCAGGAGACAGCAATCATTATCATGTACCATGATGTATAAACAAGGGGCAGAGGATTCAGATGAATATTTGATGTTGAGCTTAAGTCCCTGTTACTACAAAGCTCTGAATAATCCTGCCATAGAACTGAGCATTACACCTCAAAAATAGCTGAGATGTTTGTTATCTCCAATACTTTTACTCAAAGGTGATACCAGAAGTCTGCTCCTCTCATAGTTAGAAGCCTTTTAACTTCTGTATGAAGTTTATTCAGGCAAGTGTATAACCATTGTTCCTGGGTCAGCCTTGTGCCTGTGGAAACAATTCTTGTTTCTCTCAGATGGATTTACAGAGAAGAGTCATGTCACCTTTCAGCCTTGCAATAGTAGACTGTAAGGGCCGGGCTTCTTCACAACCTATCAGAAGATGGGCTTTGTGTTCTCTGACCACCTTTGCACTGGTGAGCCCATCAGGATGAGTTTCACTTTTTGGAGCTTGACCTTGCTGGAATACTGATATATCCTCAGATTCCTCTGGTGTCTTTTTATTGCCATAATATACTGACACTTCACAATCACCAGGCATTCACCTACTATAGCCAGGTCTTTCTCCTTCTGTCTTATTTCTAATAGGGGTGCTCCCAGCTTTTAACAGGAACTTTTTCTGCAATAGAATATCTTTACAGGCATGACCTTTCATATCTATTATTAAATTCCTTCTATTACTTAAGTCATCAAGGTTACACATACCCTGCAGTATGGCACTGCACTCTGGACCTTTTCTGCAAAGGATACCTCTGAAAATTTTGGCAGTGTGTACCTTTTTTTTCCTGTGCCTTGTTCATGCATAAATTGCCTCCAGCCCAATTGTTCATTTTCCTTTACAAACAGTATCATCTCTCCTTCAGCTAGTTAGGTACACAATACAGAAATCTCATATTAATATCTATCTTTTACTCTTTAATAAATAATTTTCATTTGACATTGTAGCTTATACTTTTCTGAAGAGTCTTGCTGTGTATAAACTGTCTGGAAAATAACATACAATATCTAAGGGCTTAACATAAACTGCTAAGCTGTTGGTATAACAAGCTGAACTACTTTCAGTCAAGTGAAGTGAAGTGCCATATGGAAACACGAGGCCCATGCACGGGTCACCAGCTCCAGCTGTGTATCTGTTAGGAAAGATATACTCTTTGAGTTACTCAAGGAAGCAGTGGACTTTTTACCACTGAAATGTTTTGGGTATCCAGAAAGTCTGAAAAATCCAGAGGCCCCAAAAATCAGAAGCACTTTGTGGGTAACCTGGTCTGAGGATGAAGGAGGTGATGAGGAAGATTTTTGTATCATTCACCTGTGCTATCATGGCCATCTCAGGTTCTGCTTACCTTTTAAATTAGATATGCTTTCTCCAGTTTTTGGCTTGGGATACTGAAGGTGTTTCCAAATGATTTGTTACAGGGAAAGTAACATCAACAGCAAAACCCCCAAAGAGTACAATAACATTATTTTTATGTTAAGTTCACCCTTATTGTAATGTATTAAAGATGTAAGTCCTTCCAAAGTCCAGAGCTACAGTATGGCAAATAACTGCAGAATTGAAGAGTTCTGTTCAGCCTGAATACCACAAGAAGTCAGCAGCTATTTGTTGATAGCTGCTGACTATTTACAGGTAACAGTCTTCACAAATAATTTACCAACATCAGAAAGTTTTTGTTAGTAACAAAGAAACAGCAGTGTTTGTTGCAGGCTTTGCCCAAAGGAGAGTTAACAGTGTGCATTGACTAAATCATCATAGAGAAGGTCAACGTGGATAAAAGGATGATTCACACAAAGCACAAGATCTTTCCATGGTGACTTGAGTGAGATCTGATTGCTCTGGAGATTTTCCGCTTGTGTCTTTGCAGTCTTGTTTAAAAAGGAGTTAAATCCTAGGTGAGAGTTTGTGAGAGGGCACTGAGTAGTTAATTTTCATTATTAAATCCTAGATGGACTATAATATGATTGGAAATTAATCCTGAACACAGGAGATATTGAAAATGTCTGTGAGCAGGCATCACTCCTCCCTGGCATGTCATGTTTTTCCCTTTGTCTCCTGCAGTGGCTTTCAGTTATTTAGAGATGCAAACTCAGTAAAGGTGTTGAAATTTGTAGACATTTCACACACACAGCTCCTTCTACAGCACACAGAAATCAGTTTTTCTTGATCATCTTTTGCAAACTCCTCAGAAGCTGTGCACAGACTTCTAGAGGGTCTTCTAATCACTGGCTGAGCTAACTGTCATTAGTAATACAGGTCATTTGAGTTATGGGATCTTGGTTTTATGTGTAGCTGGAAACAATCCTGTCAGAGGCTGAACATTTCTGTAATACCACTAATAATGAGGATCATGGTGGGAAAGGAAGACTCTTCATTTCTACTTCTGTGGAGACAAGAAAAAAACTGACCTGTGAGGACAGTGAAACTGCACTGATACCTGCTTTCCGAGGATGGCACAAGCTTTTTTTCAGAATGATGGGGGCAGAAGTGCTGTTACAGTTACCATGAATCCAAGGAAGGAAAGTTCAGGACAACAGCAAATTCTGAATAGTGGAAACTGCAGTTATTGGGAGGAGTTAGGAGGAGGGAGCACTGTGAAAAGAGGCAAAAAGAGAATGAGAATCATTGCTCAGCAACATGGGAATCCAAAGGTCTTCTTTCTGGTCAAGGAGTGGAAAATATACATTCAACAAAATACCCATTCCCACTTTGTAGTGTTAGATTAGCAATTGCAGCATTTCTAACAACCCATTTGTAAAAACATTTATGCAGCAAACCTCCAGGCAAAGTTGTATGGAATCCACAGAGGGACATGCCAGCAAAACCAAAAAGAGAGGCTCAGAGGCTAGAATAGGAAACCTACTGAGTGGCGTAATATGTCTGGCATGTAGATACATATGTATAGCTCCTCATCAGATCTTTCTCTTTTCCTCCATCTCAGCAGGGGGTAGCTAGTTATCTCACCCACTGACCTGTGTCTGTCAGCAGGCTACCTGGCACAGTCATCTGGGAAACTAATTCTTCTCTGCAATGGGAGAGGTGGAAATGCTGTGAGGGACTGCATGACACAATCAAAGAAAATGCATGAGCAGAGGTAAGAAGCTGACTGCCATGACCAGAGACAGCTTCACCAGTTTCTTCAGTCCTTGTACTCAGCTGAGAGAAAACAGCTTGAGCTCTGTCAGCTCAGCTGGGGGCAGCGATCAGCAGAAATTGCCAGACAAAGAGCAAGGGACACAGAGGAGTGTACCAGCAGCTCTAACGTGGCATGGCCTTCTGGGGTGCCAGAACCCTGCCATCCTACTCATTTCTCAGTGAATCAAAACTCTGAATTTAGGAGCTTACAGTTTCCTTCGAAAGCCCCAAGCTGTCACTAGCATACAATCTTGTTTTCACAAGCATCATTTACATTTCAAAGTGTTGTTAAATTGATCTGCAAGCCTATCAACAAGATATTGCAGCTAGCTTTTTCAAGAAAATTAAATTTCCCTGAAAAAGCCAGCGAGCATATCTCTTTTTCCAGAGTGAGATGGAGAAGAAGTTCAGTAATTTCAAAGCTCTACTGTTTTAGCAGGTCTGCTCAGGCTGCTGATGGCAAAGCTAATTCCAGGGCTCCACAAACCTCATCAAAAGGATCAGCCTGGGAAAGCATCAGCTCATTTCACGTACCAGCAGGCCACAGTAAAGCAGTTGGACACTCACAATTTTCAATAACTACCAGATTGGATTAAATTCCAGCTGGTGACATAAAGGTCAAATACCTCAGCATTGCTAAAGAGGACCCTTGCTCTTATTACTCTAGTGGAGACTGCATACATAACCATATTCTCACATGGATAAGCATGCACAAAAATCAAGAGCTAAAAGTACAAGGTCAACAGCCGGCTTCATCCAGGAGATGAAGCATCTATCCATCAGAGATCATACTACCTGGGGCTGCCAGACCGTAACTCAGCCAAAGTAGAGATACAGAGGTCAGGCTGTGATGGTAGGTACTTTGCCTGGCCATAGCAAATACCTCTCTCTGTTGATTAGATGAGGAGCTGAAGATGAAGAATGTGGATCTTTCAAAGCCTTCCAGAGGGTGGGATGCCTGATTCTATATATTTCTAATATGGGGTGACTTTCCAAATTCCTCAAGATTGCGAGTGTTGCCAGTCTTCAAAGGAAAAATCACTTTATCTTTGACTTCTGAAAGCCTTTGAGAGAGTATTTGGAGGTGGAGTTGTCATCACACTAAGAGCATTCAAGAAAAAAATTATCAGCTTGGTTGCAATAGCTAGCAATATGTCTTCCTTATGTTTTACACACTCGTCTTATCGGCTGCATTCTACTTCATAGGATGGTTGAAGATCTTCACTTGGGACTTTGGATATATCTTATATCAGTGATCTTTTCTTTGTATTTACCTTTGGTGCATTCAGACAGCTCTGGACTTTCAATCTTTATTTTGATACAGAGTGCTGAGAAATAATTTGTTGTCACTGGTAAGCAGGGCTTTGAGAGACAGGTGTTCCAGTAACAGCAGACCTAGAAGGACCAGAGCTTTCTATACACCTATACATTTTTAACAGTTATTCTGTATTGTCTGTGATTGCTGGGGACTTGACTCAATAATCTGTGTGATCTCTTGCAGACGTATGCTCCAACATTCCCAGAAATGCACAATTCTTTTAAACATCTGCTTCATGCCCCAAACAGCAAGCTCTTCCTGTCCCTCTCATTTTAACCTGTTAATTAGGTGTTTATCAAATACACCAGTCCCATAAGTTAAATGGCTAAAAATTCAAGTTCCACATTTCAGTAACAACATTAACTGTTAAGCTGGTGGTTAGTCTAAACATTGCCCGGCTAGTGAGAGCATTAACAGGCTGTGGCAAATCTTGTTACCTTTAAATGCCTTGAGAAAAGACACTAGACTGTTGATAATGACTGCTTTGCCAAGAACTATTGATAAAGGATTTTTAAGGAATAAGAAAATCACTCATGAAGGAAGAGTGGTTTTTTTCCTCCTTAGAGCTTTCAGGATGGCTGGAGATGATACTGAGAACTTAGGAAGTGGGAATCTAACACTGGCAATCATTTAAGTTTTAGTGATGCTGAGTAGGGCAGCTGGTGTGTAATCGGGATGAAAGGTGGTCTGTTCTGTGTTAAAACTCAGAGCTGCATGATCCTCATGCTCTCTTCTTTTTTTTTTTTTTCTAGAAGAAAAATAAGTACTACAAATTCTTTAAATGAGAAGTTCAAATATTGAATGTGGTGAATTGCTTGAAGGGTAATGTTTCTCTTCATTATGTCTACAAATATCAAGAAGACATTTTAGAAGAGACCATCTATGCAGACACTCAGAGAAGTCTGGTTGCTGATGCGCAACAGTGCTGTTGCTCCCTGGCAGTTTCAGGAGCAGTAATGAACCCAGAGGGGCTCAGAATGTAAAAGTTGTTTCTAGAATGCAGCTGAAGGGAACAGGATTGGCAGCAGATCCAGATCTTTAGCTTGCAGAAGTTTTCCAACACTTTCTACAGATTTTACTCTTCTAGACAACTGTGATCAGGTGGTTTCTATGCAGAAACAAACTATTGTATTTATTGATGTTGTATCACAAACAGAGATACAGAGCTCTTCTGTTTGAAAGCTGCTTTAGATGACCCAAGGATTGCAGGGACAGATATTTGACAGAAAGCTATAAGCACCTATAACTGCTGCCAGTTCTGTGGCCCAATATACCAAGGAGCAGGGAAGTTCTAGGGTTTGGCAAAGTACTTTTCCCAGTGAATCAAAGCAGAGATACCTCTTCTGTTTGATCTCTGTAGCTCTTCACCACTGAGTTTTCACATAGGTGGTAGTGGGTCATATTGCATTACAGAAAAATCAGATTATATTACAAAAATCAAGACTGCTTAAGGTAGGACTTTTATTCAGGTGAAATTATTAAAGATTGTTTAAATCTAGCAAAGGCCCAAGAAGTGGAGTTTTGCAGCTGCCTTTCACCACAGCAAGTTCTTGCCATTTGAGAAAAGTTTGCACCCCTAATTTTATTTTCTCTCTGATGAGGCACTCTCATTGATGGGGCAGCAGTACTTGTGGAGATGCTTCTGTCAAGATATTTGTTCAAGATCTGGCAGGTGTAACATGCAAGTCCAATGATTGAACGGGGCATTGGGGCTGTGCTAAATGGTTAAATCTCTTTCACATCTGAATGACACTTGGCAAACACTGCCACATTCTCTTACTGATGTGCTTACTAACTTCTTTGGGTGTTATTGGACAAGGTACATACTCACCGAGTCAAAAAAGGAGACATACTTCATTTAAAGCAGATCTTTTGTTCTTGCTGCACATGTTATAACACATTTCTTCTTGCAGCCAAAAGCCACAGGCTGGCCCATGTGTTCTGCACTCATTGACTGTAACTAAGTTTCTCAGGTAACATGTTGCTTAGACTTGTATCTTACTGTTTTTCCTCACTTTTTCTTTTCCTGAACCACAGTTTAAATGCTACAACTTTTATCTGGCTTCAGTGCTATTTCTTTTCATGAGAGTGGGGCAGAAATTTCTGTGTTATGTTCTCTAGCAATATGCATGAGCATGGACTGACTTGGGATAGGCTGTGTATCATACATCAGTTGGGAGGGAAACGGGAAGACTTTCTTTGCCTTCAAAATGTTTAATTATAGCCATGCTCTTTCATATTAACTTTAATTTTGCTGCTACTTGTTTGCTATGCTGGAGGCCCATATTTGCCCACCAGCACATAATCCCTGTCTTCTCTGAGACAGCCTGCGAGCTCTCTCCCTCCCTCAGATCTGAAGAATAAAATGGCCACGACCATTGGTAGCATGGTGTGTGGACTATCTATCTATGATTTGTGAGTCCAGTAGGCTCAGGTTAAGTTACGGGATCTGAAATGAGCTACCCCTCTAGCAGGTATGGTGCCTGCTGTCCTTGGGTTTGTCTTCTCCCTTCCCACAGCTGGCAGGCAAGAGGAAAGCATCCACAGTTTCAGCTCCACTGCCTGGGGTGGCAGAAGCATGTGAGGACTGCCATCATTTGTTGCCATTGCCACACAGAAAAGGGAGAGAGGTGTGGGGAGGCTGGGCAAGCTGCTGGCATACTGGGGGTCACAGTGTTCCCCTAGGCAGGGAAGGTCTGGGAACCAAAGCTTGCTCCAAGCCATGCAGAAATCTCAGTCCATCCCAGGGGGTCATGTGCGACATGGGAGAAGCACATTCCCAAATTCCAAGCCTCTGAATGCAAATTTTCAGCCTGGAAATGGTCTCTAATGAAGTTAGTAGAAATAAACAGAATTAGTACGCAGGTGAGCATGATGTTAGACTGTCACTAGGAACCTGTTTTCCTGCAGAGCTAATTCCTCTTTCTAGTATTAAGGGTCCCAAATCTTGTTCGTATATTGACTTATTCATTAATAGTTTGTGTATATGAATAATTCACCATCTACATACTATATCTCTACTTTAAATGCAGTACAAAGCATATATTAGACAGAGATTGACCTCTACTGTGGTTAACATCAAGATTTATTGTTCTGGGAAGCTCTAGATATATTGACTTGAATTGAAGCCTGGAGGTTCAATTAAAGTTGATACTGTATTAACAAAAGGCCACAAGTCACCTTTTTCTGTACTCTGCTTTGTGAAGGATGTAAGTTCTCTTTTAAAAATTCTTGTTTTTTTCCACTAAGGCTGGAGTGTAACTGTAATCATAAGCTGCTTGCCTAGCTCAGCCTAGCCTTCCTGTTTTATTTAGTTGCCTCTGGGATCCATGCTAAATCATTATTAATGGGATCCCTTGCTCTAGCCTGAAAATAATATTTGTGTTTTCATCTACACTAATGAATATTTCTCTTTCTAAATCCATTATTTTGGTGTAACGTGACAGATTCTTAGGCTTTTTCCCTTTAACCCAGGAGCAAGCCTGCTTTGAAGGAAAAAAAAGATCTTATTCCAGTGTGCTAAAATGGAATGGAATTGCTAACAGTGAAGCAGGAGTAGGGACAAAACACTTTGAATTTGCCTTCTCTTTTGTCCCTCAGTGTTAAAAGTAAACGAGGAAAGAAGATTTCACAGACAGGCTGGGGGAGTATGACCTCTCTAGCTGCTGCATCTGATAATCTTCCCATTTCTCTAGTGATTATTAGTGTGACCTTCTTATCCCTTTTCTTTTTCCTTTAAAGAAAAAAAAGAAGCCCTGGTATCTTTACACCATCACCAAGTGCTGCACATTTCATTGCTAAGCAACAATCAGCAGTGCACAGCCTGGGCACCACATATGAACTTTCACTTTCATCTCCATAGCAGAGCAACTTTCACTGCGTACTGCTGAAGCTGATCCTTGAAGGATGTGCTCCTGAAGTGGGGGAGCGTGGGGAGCCAGCACTCTCACTTGTGCATGTGTGCACTCCAGATCCACAATGGTGCTTTCATGAGGAAGCCTTCCTTAATCAGACAGGCACACATATGCTCCCACCCGTGCACCAAAGTGGAAGGAATATTAAGGACTAGAATTACATCCAAAGCAACAAACTAATCCTGATTTGAGGATGGGAACTGTCATGGAAAGAGTGAAAACCAAGGAAAAGAGGAAAGTAAAGGCTGTTCCATTTCTCTAAATCCAAAGCCCTCCAGCTTGAAGTTTGCATGAGACCTTTCTGTACGTTCAGCAGCACAGAGCTAAAAGGAAAGGGAAAACAAGGCACGTTCAATAGGAAAAGGACTGAGCAGGATCTTCAAATTCTGGCTGGTCACATGGAGGTTATTATGAAATTTACAGTTGCTAAGGAAAACAGATGTTTCTTAGTGCATGAATATAAATATCATCAGGGAGAATTTGCTCCTAGCCACAAAACACACAAAAGCTGGGGTAAGGAGCAGCATTAGCATGGTAAATAGATGCTTTTTCTTGAAGGATCTGCTGAAAAAGCCCCCAGATTACAGGTCACTCAATGTCCTGGAAGTTCACAGCTTTAGCCCTGGTACAATAGTATTTCCTCTGACTTAGATTCTTAATCTTTACAATTATTACACCGCAGAGAGGTGACAGAGAGGAAAATCAAACTAACTTTCCAGAGATATTGTCACAGCCTCAGACTGCCACCTGAATTTGGTCAGAGGCTCCAACATAAACAAGCTGCAGCTGCTGCACTGGAGGCAATGCAGGGAGACCAAAGTAAAGGAAGCACGGTACAACTCTTTGCCCATACTGCAGCTTCTGACACTGCTATGAATCCAAAGATGTGGTGTTAATAATATTGTCCAGGTAGGAGGTAACCAGATGTTGATACTATCAAACAGAAATGGGAGAGCTGCTGCAAGCAGTAGTTAGTTATCCCCATGAGCTCACTCACTGCTACACTTAGCTGGAGTGCCTGAACCTATTAATAAATCTTACTCAAAGTTCAGATTCTGGTTTCTTGGTGAATGCTTATGACTCTCTGTGGGAAATGGTGTAAGATTCTCTGTATGGGACTGTAGGGAATAGGGAAAAATTCAGCTTCTCTCCCCAATATAAAGCAAGTGGGAGAAATTCCAGTACCTGCAGGACAGATTCCTGATAATGAAGGGTGTCTGATATATTGCTGGTTGTAATAGAGGGCTCCAAGCAAAGTATACTCAGACTGCTTTTAAGGATCTGGTTTAATTGCTTCATCTTGCACTCAGCTTGTGGTATATATGGCATTCCCCTGGTTGTAGAGAAGTAGGAGTAGATAACTGCAAACCACAGGCCATTATCTATAGCTTTTCTTCATGATGAGACCCTGCTGGGCAGATGGGGACTTCTGAGCCCATTCCTTCTCTTCTGGCCATGACAAATCCTCAGGGAGTGTGTGGTTACATAGATCCAGCTAGTTTTAAAGGTGTGCTATGGTTCTTGCTAGCCACCTAAATAACAAGTTCTATAAACCTGCCCTTCAGAAGGCAACACTCCTTAACAGTGGTGAAGCTGGTGCATACTCTTGCTAATATAAAAGGCTGCACAGTAACTGTCCTGCCCCTGACCTTCTCTTGAAAAATGTGAATGCTTTAGTGTTCGACTCATTCTGTAAAATACAAATTCCCACAATTTAATTGGATGTGCTAGTACTTCATATCTCATCATAAATATCCAAGAAAGAATGGCTTTTGAGCAGCACGATGCTGGATGTCCAAGAACAGTATATCTGGTTTTACTTCAAAGGCAAGGGTTTCTTTTACAAACCACTAATCCTTTAGCAGAGCAATGGTATTGTTTCTATTCCTGGTAACAAATTGGGTTAACATTTTAGGGGATAGCAGGAGAGTAAATGGTAAAAACCTGCTTAGTTCCTTCAAACAGGCAGGCGCTAGAGCAGTTTCAAAGTCATCACCATGGCCATGTCTGGCTGATGTATGCTGTGATGTCTTCTGTGTTCAGTTTTTAGATGGAAGTAACAGATGACTCTCACTGAAATCAAGGCATGGCTGTAATCTTAGGTACCTGTTACCTTTGGTCTGAGTATCACACACCAAAAATCATTCTTTTATCATGAACAAATATCTGTGCTTTGCAAGTCCCAATTCTAACAAGCCTTTGGCACAGCACACACTGGAGGCCATCTAACAAGTAACTAACATTGCTCCATGCTCCCATACGGAGCTCCAGTTGGGTTGCTGACCCCGGTGCTGGGTCTGACACGCTGACATGAGCCTGGGGCCATGGTGGCTCACTCAAGGTATGTTGATTTTTATTAGAAGCAGCCAAGGACATTAATATTCGTTTGCCCATGGCTGGGTGGTCTTGCCATGGCATTGTACAATCTCAGTTTAAAATGCTGTTGGTAGGGAGGTAGCTTGCTGACCTGTGAAGGTAGAATAATGTTTGTCTAGCAGGATGTGTCTAGCAGGTGTATTAACCTTTGCTAGTCCCTTTACAGAAAGTGTAAGCCATAACCTCCTGCTCTAAATGTACTGCTGTGGTTTGATTCCTGTCTAAGAAGAGAACCCCAAGGGCAGAGATCGCAAAGATGCCCCAGCTGTGCTTGGGTCAAGTCCACAGATGAGAAAACTATGCACTACCTCCAGAACTGCCAGCAAACTAAAAGCTTTAAAAAACAATATTACAAGCTATTTGTTTTTCAGGCTCTGGAAAAATTGGGGTTGGAAGATCTCTGAACTAAAATTGTCTGATAGCGGGTTTTGTCAGGCTTTTCTCTACACATCTTCTTCGCAATTCTTCACTGAGACTTTTGAAACAAGCAAGCTATTAGAGCCTTAACTTCTTTGTTTATAATGGAAATGCTCACTGACCCTTGACTATAGAGGTGCTCTTGCACAGTTGTAATAAATGCCAGGCACATCTAACATATGTGCAATCCAGGAATGCTCTGGCCCCTTGCCAGCACATTACTTAATGCCTGGTGTCTAATCCTGCTGTGGTAAAAACAGTTGGGGAATGAGATACATTGGGAGCAGTTATTTTTTTTTTTTTAGTACATATCTGTATATCTGAAATGCTACTTGTCTCTACATTTCAGTTGTTCCAAAGAACTGATAGGAATATATTTACTTAGCTCTTTTCTTAATTTGCCTTTCTAAAGGTTTTTAGTACTCTTTAGTTCTCCACTAGAAATTAGCAGGAAATTTTGTGCAAGGTGGGGTATAGCATGTCTGTGAGCTCCTGTTTCCAGTGAAACCAGTGGGAATTTTGCCACTGCCTTTCATGGGGCCAGACTTTTCTGTGGGACTTTTCGGATATGTTTGATAAACTATTCAAATCATTGTAGATTAGTACTTCTTTCTGGCTGTGGGAAATGAAGTATCATTTAGGTTGAGCCAATCTAAACAGCTGGTGTCCCTCCATTCTCATTTTCTAGTTGCAGCCTGTGGTCTCCCACTGATTCCCAAATAAACAGACAAGAAGAGAGACAATCCCCCCTGCCCTCCAGGTTTCTGCCAGTTTGGTGAGCTGAACGAGCTTATCGAGGCGTCAAGAAGGGGTAGGAGCACAAAGGCAGGAGGTGGAGGGAAAGCAAATGGAGTAGCAGAAACACTCCCTGAGAGGCACCTAGCTATTACGACAGTCCCATTGACACATGAGACAGCAGCCTTCCCACAAGTCAAGGCATTTTCACCTCCTTTAACTCATTTGTTTGTGTAAGGAATATATAGATGCCTTTAGCCATATGTCTTTTTTGCACTGAACTTTGTCCTCGGGGTGCCCTGCTCCTCTCGGGTCTCCTCTGATCTGCAGCATCCCATGACATAGGCAACCTTCAAGCTGCTGTCAGTGTTGCCACTCGGCAGCACACTGAGTCCTCATCCTTTTCCTGACACGTCAGGCAAAGCTGCACACCACCAGAATACACAAACTATGTAAACTAGATACCTGTGTAGAGGCTGGGAGGTGGCCTGTGAATTTAGTAACATTGAGATACATCTGGGTCTTCAAGAGGAGCTGGACCCTGGATCTGAGTGAATTTAATCCCTTTTGCTGTCTACATCCACCTCACCTTTCTTCCTTGTATCTAAGCTTATACATGCAAAGGTCTGTGGCCTTAAGAGAACAGTCTGGCTTGATTCACAAGGGTTTATTTAACACAGTTTTTTGGAATTACCTGCCTGCTTTTGTGAGTGTTTTGCAAATGTTGAAAATTTTTCCAGTCTGGCTGAGAATTTTATAACGCGTTGATATCTGCAGTCTTTTGCATTGAGTTGAAGAAGGGTTAGCAGTTATTACCAGCCTCTAGAGGTCTGTAGTTTCTTTAGCTTTTCTGTAGCTTTGATCTACAACAGTACAGATGAAATAGTGTTAAATCAACATATATAAATATACCTTCTCCCTTAGAATTCATAACTGTCATAATGACCTCAGCCTTGGACTTCTCCTGAAGTTTAATGACCAGTTGGGGTTAATGGTCCGAAGTTCCACCTCAGGCTATTAACACTCTCAGGCAGCCATTAATTCTCACAAAATGCTCAGGGTCTTTATTGCTGTTGCTTAAGTGATGCTCAAATGCCTGTGAATATTTACACCCCTGCTGTGGATGTAAGAAACAGGAGCCGTGCACAGTATTTCTCACTGTTCAAAAAGGTCTGAGTATCTGGTGGTAATCACTTCCACATCTGAGGTTAATGAAGTAACTTCAATTGGCCACCAACAGTAGTAATATAAAAAACCCACAAAACCCAAAATCCCCCAAAACCCCCAAACATTGTGGTTACTTATACAGATGTGTGCTTAGCTTTAAAGACCATCAGTGTAGAGGCAGCCTGCCTGCCCTGAGGAGCTTACACCCTGAAGTTTGTGTAAACGTATGCTTAAGTTTACCTAGAATAGTTGCAAGAGGTAACAGGCATGTGCTTGCTGTTATACAGATACTCCTAAATGTAAGACCATGTTGCCTACATGTTTTTTCATCATAAAACCTTATGCTTGCTCTTTTGTGCAAGATTAAGCGTAGGGCTTTTCTGCTCAAGCTTTCTGCCACAGCATGTCCTCTTCTAAGAACACACCATAGCATTGATTAACAGGTTAAGCAGCCAGTTTTTGAAGAGACAGAGTTGTTTAATTACTAGGTGTTATTATTTAGGAAGGAACACAGGACTGGGACTGACCTTGTGGGGCATTGAGTCAAGTTTCTGCTCGCTTGAACAGTGATGTTAGATCACTCTTTATAAACTGACCCATCTCAGGTTGAAGACTCAGAAATTTTCATCCCAACAGTCTTCTCAGTGGCCATTTCAGAAGCTTGCTTGCCTTGAATATTGTAAACCTTCTTATAGTTCCTAGTGTAAATGTATTCATGGTCAGTTTGGGTGTATCTGTACTTGTGCCAGGATTGGCATTTAGACTAAGTTGCTCTTCCCTTCCCTGGCACACACTTACTGGGCACGTTAGCGAGAGGCATGATATTCTCTCTCAGCTTGTATTTTCCCAGGCTTACCAGACATGCTTTTGGCTCTCTATTCCCCTGATTATGATCTTCACCTGCCTGCTCCTGTCTGAGAGTCCTGAAAGAGCACAACAGGCTGGGAAGAACTTCCTGATGCTTGGTAGTGAAGCTCGTGCTGTTTTGTCTCTACTGATACATTTATATGGTCTATCTAGAATTGCATTTCCTGTCCCACAGTGTCAGCTCTTATTCATTCTCTGATAAACTTGGACTTTCTTCTACAGCATTCTTGTAGCTACACTTCACGTACTGGGAGGAAGTTATAAGGTCCCCCCAGAGTCTTCTCTTCTTCAGGCTGAACAATTCAGTGCCCTCAGCCTGTCCTCTTAGCAGAGATGCTTCAGCCCTTGGGTCATCTTTGTGGCCCTCCTGTGGACTCGTTCCAACAGATCTATGTCCCTTTTCTGGTGGGGACACCAGAACTGGATGCAGTATTTGAGGTGTGGTCTCACAAGAGCAGAGTAAAGGTGGAGAATCACCTCCCTTCATCTGCTGGCCAAGCCCCTCTTGATGCACCCCAGGATGTGGTTGGCCTTCAGGGTTGCATGAGCACACTGCTGGCTCATGTTGAGCTTCTCGTCAGTCAGCACCCCCAAGTCCTTCTCTTCAGAGCTACTCTCAACCAGCTCTGTAGCCAGTTTGTATTTGTGCCTGGGATTGGCCTGACCCAGGTGCAGGACCTTGCACTTTGACTTGTTGAACTTCATGCAGTTTGCACTGGCCCATTTCTCAAGCCTGTCAAGGTCCCTCTGGATGGCCTCCCTTCCCTCAAGTGACTCCACCACACCACAGATCTTAGTGTTGTCAACAGACGTGCTGAGGGTGCACTCGATGCCACCATCCCTGTCCCTGAAAAAGATGTTAAACAGCACTGGGCCCAGAACAGACACTTGACGAACTCCACTTGTCACTGGTCATTTCTCTCTTCTATTTTTTTCTTTACAGATATCATTAATAGTGTCATAAAGAATGACACATATTTTAGGCCCACATCACTTGATTCTGGTTCTAAGTCTACTACAGAGGCTTCTTTGTGACTCAGTTAAACCACTTAAACACTAAATATGAGAGGAGGAGAGTGTTTCTTCAAGGGCCTTCAAAGGGCCATTCAGATACTAAGATCTATTAACATTTTTAACAGTTCAGACACCAAATGACCCTCAGATGTGCCTTCATGCTGAAAAGCTTGATTAATTTTCCCAGCTGTACCAGTTGGTATAATAAAAATATTGTCTTATCCTGAAAACTTGTCCTGCATGTGTCCTTAGACCACCTCAGCTACAGCAAAGTGCCTGTATCTATTAAGTGTAACTGAAATAGGTATTTATGATGGGAAATACAGAGACATACACCAAGAAATAAGGAGCACCCAGAAAATGCACTCTATTTTTGACTGAGACAAGGGTCATGTAAAAAAGCGTTTTGCAATGCTGTTAATGTTTTGATAAAACACTCTAGCTGCCTAAATAAAGCCAGATCCTAATGTGATGAGCATGGTAGAAATACTTAGATAGAAAGAAGGAAAAAACAGAAAACAATGTACTATCAAATAAAGTTTTAAGGGGCCCTTCACCTCCTCATAGAAAAGATAGCAGTAATAGCAGAAGTAGAAGGAGTACTGCCAAGGAGTAAAATGAGTATTACAGAAAAAGACCTTCCTACTGAAGTGCTGGGGTTAAACCCCCAGCCCTGAATGAGGGTTGACATATGGATGATATCCACAACCTGGCAAAAAAGACCCTCCTGATTGGTTTTCACCCATGGTCTCGCCAGGCTTGGATGGGAACTGATTAGAAGATCACCACCAGGTGCTCTTGCCTTCCACATTAACTTGGAGGCAAGAAGCCACCTCTGTTAGGACTGACTCTGGTTGTAGTGGTTTTTGGAGGTTTGTTGGATGTTGTATATGTGCTGTGTGAGGATTCTGGCTACTGAAAGGGCTACCTGACTCTTCATGGTAAGTGGAGTTCCCAGGGTGTCACAAGAAGATAATGAATTTCTATCTGGGACTTATGGCCTGGTTGATTCCAACTCCCATGCCTTGGATGCTTGACCAGCTTGCTCCTTTCTTTACATCCTGTGTTGTGAGTAAGGGCATTAACTTATTTCTCTATCCAGTGGTCTGGCATGTTGGATTATTGGTGTATGATTTAAGAATGGAGGAAGGACTTTGGCTGCTGGTTTGCATCTTGATAATAATACCCTTCTATGTTGGGCAAGTGGTCATCAGAAGACTCATGAAGAGTCTTTTTTAGGGATTTCTTCCACCTGAATAATTGGAGCATGACTTCCCTAGGATAAAGTCTGCCATGATAGATAGGAAGAGCTTTAAACTGCAGAAGACAGTGCATGGGAGGATGAAGGGAAATTGGGGAGATAACTAGGCTGCCATCACCTTCTTTTAATACAAAGAAAGCAAAATCAAGTCAGTGAGGATAAAAGAGTATCAGATAGTAGGAAAAACTGTGGAAAAAACATCGCCGAATTCCAATGGCTGGATAGACAACAAATAAGTTCAAATACTGTACTTAACCTTGCTAGGAAGCCAAGTGAAGTGAGGAAGCAATAACAGATGCAACACGGCAACCTGCACGTGAAGGTGGAAGTATTAGGCTTATTGGTGTGTATGAGGAAACTGAATATTAGAGGGATAACAAAAACTTGATTAAATACTAATTGCAACTAGAGTGCAAGTACTGCAGGGTGCACACTGTTAAAGGAGCACAGAAGGAATTGTTAAGATAACACGATGGCATTATATATGAAGAATATGGCTGACAGTAAAGAAATTTTAATTAATAGTATGGATAAGAAAGCATCAGTTTGTGTCAAAATGTGTTAGGCAAGGATTCTGAAAAACTGTAGTGGGAAGGGGTTGGACTCTATAGTGAACATTGGACTTGAGATTGCTTTAGTATCATGACAGAGAGAAGCTACCAGGTGATTGTATCATTATGGGAGACTTTGAATTTCACAGTCGGAGACTGGAGAATAGATGTTGCATCCACAGCAGAACATGGTAATTTCTAGGAGTGGAAGTTGAAAAAAATATCTCCTTTTTCCAAGGAGGCATGTAACCGCTAAGAGATTATAGTAATTTAAGTTGATGATGCACAAGTAGCAATGATAGAGAGAAAGTAGGAGAGAAAATAATATGCTATCAAGTGATGACAGTATTGACAAAATTTTGATTTAAATTAAATTGGAGCATATACAAAGACAAGTTCATAGTTAAGGCTTTTAGCTGTAAAAGGGCAGGCTATATCATAGTGAGTCAGGCTGAAGAGCAAAGGCACTGACTTGGGGTAGAGTGCAAGTTTGAAATTTGTATGCTCAGGCAAGAGTTCTCCAGATCTTTCCTAACAAATAATTCTAATACTTACCTGGATAATAATTCTATTTTATTTTCGTTTCTGAGTTTTATCACTCAGAAGAGGATAATGAAAAGTTGTGACCCCACAAATGTTGGATCAGCACTCAGCATGATGATATGCCCATTTGAATGGAGATTAAAGATGAGTTGCAAAAAAATGCTGAAAGGCAAACCTAGTGGCCATGGGCCGGCTATTCTGATGTGCAAGATTGTAATGGTTTGAAACCTGCTGCCCCTGGTGGGAGGAGATCTGAAACCTAGTACCAGGTACAAGCCTGAATGAAAGGGGCGTATACCTGTTGTATTCCCACTCCCCTCTTCTTGTCTTTGGGGCTTCCTGCCATGGTCTATAAAAGGGGCTAGAAGACACGCCTCTTCCTCTTGCTCCTTTGCCTTTCACCCTGGACACACGCTGCTGCTGCTGCTGCTGCTTGTGGTTTCCCTGTGCTACAC
>NW_008600742.1:31489-60940 GCF_000691845.1 Merops nubicus
TTCCCTGCCTCCATCCACGTCCAAGGATTGTATATCCGGCTTCAATCCATCTCAATCCAGCGAGATCCAGCACTGGGGAGCCTCAGCACAACATCTGGGTTTTGTATATTTGGAAGTTTAATCTTCCTTGCCTTGTTGTTCCTATAACCCCCCTTACCCTGTTAAACCCCTACCCTTCTTCCTTTCTGTTCCCTGTTAAATAATATATTTCATTTTGTTAATTTTTAATTTGGTGCAAGGTTTTCATTACCCCTGCCTTCCTTATTTACCTCTCTACCTGGGAAACTGAGGGATAAGGGAGGTGGGACACAATTCTGCCTTCTAACCGGGACAAAGATTTTAGGGAAAATGGAAGACATGAAGAGGAATAGATGCCCTAAAATACACTAACTTACTAAAGAAGACCAGGTTTCAGATTCTTTCAATAAGTGTTTTTTTTAGCTAATTGAAGCATAGTAACACAGTACCTGCGGCCTACCTGTTCTTCAGTAAAACATTTAACGTAGTATTTAGGTATTCTCTGGGATAAAAGTTAGTAAAAGGAATTGCCCGAAGGGTAGACAGTTATGGATTATGCTGAAAGGGAAACTAACACTCTAGAGTGAGATTCCAAATCATGTTCCTTAAAACTTTTATTAGTGATCAAAAAGTGGAGGTGCACTAATTAAATTTGTTAAAGGTACAAAATCAGGGAGCATCTGCCCATATCAACAGGGCAAATTCAGCAGAAATCTGGTTAACTTGATGCCCACATTAATACAGTGGGATTAGATGAACTAGAACAAAGTCCAACATTATGCTTTTAAGAATTAATAACAAGAATAGTTGTTACTCATTGAAAATAGAAAGAAAAAAGAAGAAAAAAAAAAAGGTAGATTTGTATTTGTCAGTCACAGGATGTCTCTGAACCTTTGGTGTGTGGGGAAAAAAAAACAAAACAAAAACAAACCAAAACAACAAAAAACCCAAAGAAATTGTATACTAGTCTGTCGCAGGAGAAATATTTCCAACAGAGAGGGGGAAGCACTGATACCCTGTAATACGTTACTTGAAATCACTATGCACATTTGTGGTCACCCTTCTAAAGAAAAATTCAGACAAAGAAGTACATAAAAGTGCTGCATCTCAATACAACAGGAAAAAAGACCTTACCAAATAGGAGTAAGGGACTTGAGTTTGGCTTGGTTAGTCAAACAAAAAACAGACTTAGAGGAGATTAGGTTTTCTGCCTATAATTGCACTGAGGTGATAAAACCAAGGAGGAGAAAGCTGTTTAGCTGAAAGGACAATGTTGACACACACAAAAGCCCAGGAATAAATTTACACTAGAAATTAAACAAGGGCTACTATTTATCAGTGCAGTTTGTAGTGGATAAAATCCTGTCATTTTTTAAATATGGAACTTGATAAATGTAAAAAGGCAATTATGTAAGTGGATAGAAATATCAAAGGACCCGGGCAATCTTTCCCAGCTTGTGCCTTGCTTCCTAAATTTCTAAAATGAGTAAATTCTGTACTTGGAATGGGGTCATTTGACCTGGGAAAAACGTTAAGAGCTTGGTTTAGCGGAGCTTAGTTTAAGCCACTATATATACACAGAGGACTAAAACTTGCTCGTGTTGTTGTGAGGAAGCCACACACTGAAATTTCTCTGTGCAGGGTTGAAGCCAGAAGAATTACTCCATTAGAAACCACACTTTCTGGCTGCACATCCCCTCGTGTGCAGATGGAGTGCAGAACACTGTTTCCTAGCAACTACTAAGGACCACTGGCTTTATAAATCAATCTCTGCCAGGATATCACAGAAACCACGATAAATGGGAAACATTTAGTAGTCAGAAGGCTTTCTACATCCTCCACTTTCTGGTCTGCACAGAAGTCTTTCAAGAATAGACAATATCAGCATTTCTTTAGAAGTGAACTGAATTCATATCCTTGTTCAGGTGGTTTCTTTTGCAGCTCCCCTGGGGTACATGTCCTCATGTCCATGAATGACTTCTTTAAGATGTCAGTTACCTGTCTTCCTCAAAGATAAAATTATTTGAAACTTCATTTAAACAAAAAAAAAAAATAAAATAAAAAAAAAAAAATTAAATGCAGATGAAATGTTTTGAAAAAATCTCCAAAGAGCTCTGGGAAGAGAGGGAGTGATAACAGCCAGTCAAAGCTTGCAGATGGAACTCTTCCCTTCTATGCAGTAAATTAGATCCTGATGTTGTGTTCATCTATAAAATTTCAGTAATATCTGATTAACAGCAACCTTCAGTTCTTTCCAATTTTTTTCACCTTTAAGAATTTCTATTCCTTTCTCTGTTTATCCTCATTTTTCAAGCTTCCAGCACCTCCTGGTGTAGATAGTAGGTTGAACTGGGATCTTCCATGTTATTAGTGCACTGGAAAAATATCATATTCCTCTTGTGCAATGCACAGGAGAGATGCTCTCCCTGTCCAGCAGCACTTTCATCAGGGTTTTGTTTCAGAAAAACATCAGAGGTTTTGTCAGTCTGGGGTTGCAAAACAAAAGTGCTAAGAATCTCCCAGTATTATGAAAGGGGAGAAGGCGGCTCTCCTGGTACATTTAACAATAAATAATAATAAATATTACTGAAGTGCTCATTAAATAAGCTGTTATGTTTTTTTTGTCTATAATGTGGTTGTTATATGTTTCAACAGCCTGGTGGGACAATCTAACTTCTAGCTTTGGGAACAGTATTGATAGCTTGACTTCTAGCACAGAGCAGTGTCTGTTGCAAAATCTCAGCATCAGTCTGAGAACGCTTTGTGTGCCATTTTTTTTGTGAACACGAGCAGTAGGTGAGTTAAAGGTTGGTTTCAGTAAGGGAGTACTCAGGATGCTAAACTTTGGCTGATGGTAACAGCTGACAAATCTGATGCTTAGACTGTGAGCTCTTTAAAATGGGAAATTGCTTATGTATCACAGAAAAGAAGCCATGCATGTTTGTGGTGTTATATAAATAGTAAGCAGTCACTCTGCTTCTGAGTTGGAAGTAAAATTAGGAGGAACTAACATTTTGCTTCTCATTTTTTTTCCCTCTCTCTTTAGAAACATTTTAAAAGATTCTTTTTATTGAACTAATTCTGTTTTGTTGTAATTAGTAGTTCATTGTTGTAGACTCACAAGATATTTCCTCTTGTACTGTTTATAACTTCAGCTGAATCACTCTGTTCAGAGATGGGTTTGTGTCACACTGGCATCACAGACTATTCTTTGCCTTTTTTTATTGTAGAGTTCTTTTGAAGATGTGTTTATGTGTTTGTTCCCATTGTTCCATCAACAGAGTATGCAATTACAAATCTTTGTTCTTCTGGTGTGTTTAGCAAATCTTTTCAGTGTACTGTTTACCACCTGTGGCTTTTCTTCATCTTTGAAAAATGCTATTATCTTAAATGGCCTATTTCTAATTGCAATGAGTTGAATTGCTTGGATACACAAGGGTCTGTGTTGGCTACCGTTGTTTTGTGGACGTGGTCACAAAAAACGGGTATCTGTGTACAGATGTCTCTAGAAGGGGCAGGAATTTTACTGCATGTTTCTCCTTAATAGCAGTGGATGTCAGCAGGTTTACGATGACATTCCTGGAATTATTGCCCTCCTGAGAAAAATTTCCATTCCAGACCATCTCTATGGGACATCTCTATAAATATGCTGCCCTGCCATATCTCTTGTGTTTTGTACACTGTTTGAAATGTGTGGTGTCTCTGGAAAACTATCTTGAGCAAAGTGTGCTGCTGCTGGTTTCAGAAAAAATGTTTGACAGTGGTGTATGTGACAATATTTCTTTATTTTAAGAAGAGAAATGAAGAAATCATTCAAACAGGAGTTGTTCTTGTAAATAGAAAGCACCTGGACGTATGCTCAGTTGAACATGGTGTATATATATTCTAATTTTTTTCCCAGTGTCATTGTTATTTGTAGAATCATGTTAATAATTTGCGAACATTTGGAGAACTGTCAGATGTTTATGTGAATATTTATGAGTCCTCAGTGTTTTACTGCTTTTAGCACAGGTGGTCACTTGCCCAAAAATTCCTCTAGGAAATGTACCAGTTACTGTCCATCATCCATCTTTCTATTGCTTAAAAATTTTGCCATCCAGTTAGGAGCAAAATATGTAGCCTGTGATGCAGGACACAGAGCAACCCTTGTAGTGGACAGCAGAAATTAATAGCTTCAAACAAGCCATGTGCAGAAAGTTATTTCTCTAAGCAACTAAGCAAATATTTATCAGCTGTAAGGCCTTCAGGGCACACATTATCTTTTTTTTTTCCTATTTATTCATCATCTACTGCAATAGGATTGCAAACCTTGTAAAGGTCTTTAGGCATAATAAAAGTATACAATAACAGAGAATAACAAATGCTATTTAAGAAATGTGTATTGGATAGTAGACAATTCAGAAATAGAAATAAAGCTATATTAGAAACAATTTTCCTGCAAGTAGGTTTACTTCACAATAAAACTATTGCCAGATACTTCTTGCTTTACTCACATGAGTCCTTAAGCTGAAGAAAAGCTTCTAAGGCAGATTATAAGATTTCACTCCATAGACTAGGAATTTGTATTTTAACAAACCAGAATGGAGTCTACAGGACTGTGAGCTGTGTGAAATAAGCTCCAGGAAGTATTTTTAATGATCATGAAAAAGAGAAAATATTTCAAAACACAGACATAGAACCTTTGAAATGTATTTTGGTTTTATATTTTAATTCTAAGTTTGGAGTTTCATCCAGATGTTAATGTTTAATGATTATAAAGTCAAGAGGAGCAGAAAACTACTTAAAAATATTTTTTTTTTTCAGGGTATAAAACTCCTAACACACAAGGGAGCCTGCTGCATAATTTGGACTTGCATTGTAACTACTTACACACCATATGAAGACTACCAGAGATTAGGTATGCATGTACAGTACATCCTGTAGTTACAAATGTTAATAGTTAGCAATATTTAATGAATTAGGTATCTCCTATAGTTTATAAGGTGTTATAGGTCTGTTAGTTTTATTCACACGCCTTTGAAGCAAAGTAAAAAGCAAATTTTATTTTACAGTTTTCTAGTAAACTTCCAAACCTTTGTTACTCCAGGTTGATTTAAAACTGTGGGGAAATTTTGTAATTGAAGATGGCAAGAGTAATCATTTCAGGATTTTATAAGTCTTCCAGAGAGCCAGAGCCTCCAAAGAAAGACATTTGAATATAATAACTTAACTTCAACCTTTGCCTTGCTCACCCCCCACCCCTCCAAAGGATCCTATGGTATGTTAGCCTTGTCCTAACTGTGCTGTGGAGCTAATCTTCAGAGGTCTTTGTTTCCTTTCTTTCAGATGTTTGGCTGGAAGACGGATAGCACCTGTGGTAGGGAACATTAAGGTCAAGATCTTGAGGCCTCCTGTGTCAGGCAGATGTCTGGTTTTCAGGCTTTCCCCGCTCCATCTGACTGTGAGGTGAAGTCCCAAGGGATTTCATTAAGTCAGCTTTTGTAAATGAGTTGGATTTGTGCTTTTGTGTCCTACAAAGACTATGTTAGCTGCACAAGGTCCTTTTCTGATATGTACCTGAGACCAGCATTCGATAAAAATCCTTACAAAATTCTGCTTCTATGATTTCCCCTCCCAGGAGTTTTCATGTTTCTAAAACATGAGTCAATTCAATTGCCTAATCACAGACAACTACTTGAGATGCCCTGTGACACAGTACCTGCTGGGGACCCACACCTCTGGGGAGCAGGGATAACCCAGGGCATTTCAGATACCCCCAGATATTATGTCCAGGTAACCGAGGTAGTCCTGGTCAGCACAAGAAAGGGAATTAGAGAGGCTCTGGATTTGGTTCCTGTTATGTGGCCCCTGACACCCCCTGTGGGTCTGTCTTGAGGTAGACTGAATTACTCTCTGGGCTTCCAGGCTTTCCTGTATAGATCTCCAGGCACTTCAAAGGGAATTTAGATGCCCATGGCACAACCAGACTCTGCTTTGATTCTCACTGTACTTCTCCCTGGAACCTGTTCTTTGCTCATTTGTTTGCTTGCAGGATACTTTTCTGAGATCATAAAATCATAGAATGGTTTGAGTTGGAAGGGACCTTAAAGATCACCTAGTTCCAAACCCCCTGCTCTGAGACATCTCCCACTAGACCAGGTTGCTCAAAGTCCCATCCAACCTGGTCTTGAAAGGTGTCCCTGCAGTCTTCTCCAGGCTGAACCAACCCCAACTCTTTTAGCCTGTCCCTGTAGGAGAAGTGTTCCAGACCTCTGAACATCTTTGTGGCCCTCCTGTGGTCCCTCTCCAACCTTCTTTGATATTCTGTGTTGGGGTCCCCAGAGATGTACACTACTCCAGATGGTGTCTCATGAAAGCAGAGTAGAGGGGCAGAATTACCTCCTTCAACGTGCTGGCCGCTCCTTTGATGCAGCCCAGGATGCAGTTGGCTTCACATATTGTTGAGTCATACTCAGATTTTCATCCACCAATACCCCCAGGCCCTTCTCCTCAGAACTACTCTCAATCCATACTCTGCCCATGCTGTATCTGTTCTTGGGATTGCCCCTACTCAGATACAGGACCCTGCACTTGGCCTTGTTGAACTTCATGAGGCTGGCATCTGCCCACCTCTCCAGCCTGTCAAGGTCCCCCTAGATGGTACCCCTTCCCTCCAGTGTGCTGACTGCACCACAGAACTTGGTGTCATCTGCAAATGTACTGAGGTTTTACTTCATCCCAGTGTCCATGTCACTGACAAAGATATTAAACTGCACCAGTCCCAGTGCCAATACCTGAGGAACACCACTTGTCACTGGTTTCCACTTGGACATCGAGCTGTTGATGTATCCTTATCTACTGAGTGGTCCATCCATTAAGTCCATGTCTTTCCAATTTAGAGACCAAAATGTCATGTGGGACAGTGTAAAATGCTTTGCAGAAGTTCAGGCGGGGCACAGTGTTCCATCAAGCACACAGTCCTCCTGCAGTTTAGGTGTACGTATCAGCCCACCGACATCTATTAAGTATAAGCGTGTTGTAAAGGCAATTTGTCCTGCCTCATGGCTTCAGTTCTTCCACATCCAGTCCAGTGTATCAGCTATGTGATGTATTGTTATGAGCACTACCAGCAGCAGTGATCTCACTATTATTTGAGTTGCCTAACTGTCCTCCCATGTTCCAGGCCCAGAAAGTGATGTCTGTCTTAGCCTGAGGATAGCTGTGCAGGCTGCAGGAGCACATTGAACACCAGAAATATGCACATGGAATATGTTGGTTCTTCATGCAACAATACTACTGTTTACTAAGAGAAAAGACGTTGATTAAGGATGGGGCAGCATGTTGAAGGCACCTTTAGCTATGCTGATCTGACTGCTCCATATGCTGTCAGGACCTGCACATCAGGTGTGGGAGATAATGCGTTGCTCCCAGAATAGCTGCTGCTTCTGTACAGCCTGGTGGAAAATGTCACCTTTCCACTAGTTTCCTCACACTTCAACATACAGAGCCAGCATGAGCTATTTTTGTAGGAGCTTCTAAACCCTGCTTTGGTTTCACACAGCCAGACTAAGAGTAGGACATGTTCCTATTTTACCCACACTTCTTCAGAGACATCTTTTTTTTTTTTTTCCTGTATATTGCTTCCTATTCTTGCATAGAAGTTGTAAAATTCAAATCTATCCCCTTTTTTAAGGGCAGGAGGTGAAAGCAAAGCAGAGATCAGTTTGAAGCAGAATTCAAATTCACTTGAATGCTGCACAAAGGTGGGATTGGAAAGGGGAAAGATGTAGGGTTTTTCTCACATCTCCAGCATGATCTCAGTCCCACTGAAACTGATGAAAATCTGACTGGCTTCAGGACCCACTGAACCTGGACATGCTGAAAAGCAATTAAAACTCAATATTTTTTACAGAAGATGATCCTGCCCTGAAGCCAGCAAACAAACCAAACAGAGGCTTGTAAATCTTCTCCTGGATAACAATGGCCCTCTGCTTATCAGCCCTTCAGAATTTCAGTTTATCAGCACCAGGTTGCTGCTGGACTCTTTTGATTCTGCTTGTTAGTGTCTGATCAGAGGCTGCCTTTGTCCAGCTTTAATTGTGCATGAAACCCAGACAAGCAAACAATAATGGATAGAATTTCTTCTGTTGTTTTAAAAAAGGGTTGTATAATTTTTGTGGGAGTACAAGAGAAAGCACAAATACTGTCTTACTGTCAAACATAAGAAATACAACCAGATTTGGCCATAAAAATAGGTCTCCCTCTTATTTTTTACTTTTTTTCTTGCTGTTGAAGCTTCTGTTTTTAACAATCTCCTGGTGAGGCAGATAAGATGCTAATTCTATTAATGTTGTTATCAAAATTTGTAAGGTAACTAGAGCTTCCAATTTAGTGATTTATTATCCTGAGTAAGGTAGGTAGAGTCTGTCTTTCATTTTCCCTAATCAATGCTAGAATAGCATTAGACTCTGAAGGAGGAAACTTTCTGCTTACCATTTCTACTTGCATAAAAATCTTGCTCAAACAAGTGAAGTGTCTTTTTTTTTTTTTGACTGAGATCACTTTTAAATAATAAGGAACGCAACTAACAAATTTATATAAGCTGGGACTCTACCCATGTCTATTTCATGTTAACACAAGAGCCTGTTCATTGCAGGAGAGGTCAGAAAAGCATTAGGTCTAGAAAATGCTGCTGACTCTTAAAAATGGATCACATCATGTTCTGAAGCTCCCCAGTCTGAAGCAGGATTAGCAGAGCCAAATCCAAATCTCCTTTGTGCATGCTTTTCAATCCTCTCACATCAGGCGTTTGCTGTTATAACGCCAGTGATTTTACAGATGTACATCAGTGTTATCATAGGAAACAAGGGAGCGCACTTAACCAATAGCTCTAACTGGGCACATCCTGAGGGAAGGCACAAACTCCAGGAAATCTTTGAAAATCTTCTCTTTACACTTCAGTTGTACAGAGAGAACATACAAAGGTCTAAAGATGCTGCCAGACCTTACTATATAATAATCATAATCTGCAAAAAATGCCTTTGGTTTGAGTATTTCAGCTGTGTATGGACAGGCATGTGATCAGGTCAGAACTACTTCAGCACAGTCATGTGAAGATTAGCCAGATACAACTGGTATTTATAAAGGATATACAGTGCCTGCCAGATTGCAGGAAACAAACACTGATATTAATTGCTAAAGTCATAAATTGGATGTTATCAACGCTTGGCATTTCCTCTGGGATTGGAGAAAAGTTCAGGAATATTTTCTGAGATCCTACTGCAATCGCAAACATAATAACTGACATGCCCTCCAGATATTGATTAGCCCCAGAATCATCTTTTTTTTTTTTGTGCTTTTGTTATATGATGAAACTGCATAAAATCCAGCCCAACTTGTGTTTGTATTCTCTGCATGTGTTGGTGCATGTGTTGGTTGACCAATCAAGTTGCTTAAAATGCACATGGGCACATTAAATCTTTGTCAGCAAGGAGTAGATTAAAAAGTCAGGTTTTATAGGGTTAATTCTCTGGATAGAAAGATGTTATTGGCTGATTTTATTTATGTCTATAATTCATACAAGGGATGCTTCAGACTTTGAATGTTCTGTATATACATAAATCCAATCTATGTCAATAGGTGGAGATATAAGATATGATCCCCACCGTTTGTGGTCACTGAAAGACCACTTTTTATAAATCCACTGATGCATGTCTCTCCTTGATTTTACAAGTGGCCTGCCTTAACACTACCCTTCATAATCACAGTTTTCTTAGTTCCCAACATTCTCCTTAAAAAGACTCCATGGTAGTATTTTGCAAATATAGGAATCACAGCTCCATTTTAATAATGGTAAAATGATTCCTGTATACATACCAGTTTGGGACCTGTCAGATGGGATGGACTTTGATAATAGAAGGCAATACTTTTACAACTGGTAATGTTTTTTAAAGAGGTGGTATTACCATTTCAGGAAGTCCTGATTTTTGACATTCAATATAACCACCTTCTGTTGGTATCTTGTATTAAATAAAAACACTTTCAAACCCATAATGCATTCTCTTTATTATGTGATCCATATCAAAATAGAAAATGAACACTTTGAGAATTGATAGGAGGTAATAGTACAGATGAAATTATTCTCATAATTCTTGAGGCATTTTTTCCCCCAGTCTCAGTGAGGAGAATGCAAAGATGAAATTATCTTTTACAATCAACATTACTTAGAATCCTGAGGCCTGTGCCGTATTTATCCCAGTGTATCTCCAGTATACAATGATTTAGACATTTGGTTTGGCTTTTAATCTTTGCTCACATATATATATATTTCCAAAATAAAAACTTGTGGAGTATGCACACACATAAATCTGCCCAGACTTTCATTCTTCTGAGATATTTCAGAAAAGGCTCTGTAATCAGAACTAGGTTTGAATGCTGCTTTCAATTCATTCAGCAAACACCCTCACTCCTCTGCCCCTCTGCTTTCCCTTCTCCCTCTTTGGTTCATTTTTAAGTGTGACGGTTTCAAGAAGAGAACTTGTTTGAAGGTGCCCGAGGAAGAAGCCTGGCAGCCTGGAGATTCATTGTTAGACAAAGCATCAGTTATTTTCTTTTGTATCAAGAGTATGCTGATTTAATACATTTAATGTACTCATGCTGTAGTAAACATTGCATATTTTCCACTCAGAGCTTCTCATCTCCAAACCCTGTGAGACATTTATTCCATCTTTTCAGCTACTGCCATCTCACGGTACCTTCTTAGCTCTGCCCTGGGGAGGCTTTGCTGGACTGATTAAGTCAGACGAGAAGAGGCCTTGGGGCAACCCAACAGCTGCCTGGAACTACTTCAAGCCAGTTTCAAAGATGCTGGGCACAAACTTTCCTCATGAAATAGCTAATGAAAGAATACATTATAGTATTATACAAAAAAGTGGCCACAAATCACAGCTCACGAGGTTCCTGGACATTAGGAAAAACGTCAGAAAAGCATTGTAACACTGAACACGTTACCCAGAAAGGCTGTGAAATTTCTACAGGTCACCTTTTAATACTGTGAGAGCAGGAGAAGTATGAATCAGTACCTTAGCACCTAGCACTGTAGGCAGAAGGAGACCACCAACACCTCCTAGGCCTCCTGGAGGCACATTACCGTGGAAGGATGGTAGTGGTGGATTTACAGTGATCATTCAGAACAGGTGGAGTTTTGAAGGCTTTTGGATGATTCAGAGACTTATCTGTGTGGGAATGAGATCACTCAAACAGAGTTTATCTTTTCATGGGACTCTTCAGTCTCATTTCTCTGTATTAAAATAGTATTGAAAACAAAGAAAGGAAAAAAAACTAACTGAAGAAAGGTAGCATTTAAATCAGTGTTGCAATTGATCTGGCTAAGCAAATGCTCAGTTAAGTCAATGTTATGTGGTGAATTCAGTATGGAGAGTTCATGTTTTGAAATACAAAAATTACCTCTATGTAATCTGTTTGTGCAGCTCCATTGGTCAATAATTCCTATTTAACCCAGAGAAAATGTCCCACTTGAAAGAAATGATTTCCGTGTAGTTACTCTGGATTTGAACAGTGTATCTGAGATCAGAACCTGGCCCAGAGGCTACAGGAATAAATGGGATTGGGAAAATATATTGTTTTGAAAAGGAAAAGGTAATTTGATATACTGGGCAGCAGGAGAACTATTACTGTGATTGAAGACTTTTTTTCCTTCTAAGTTTGTGTTTACTGGATGTATTATTTATTGCTGGGAGATGGTAGATTATTAGATTTTTCAAAATCATTTTGGTATTTGATTATGAAACCAAGCTGCCCTTTGAGACTTTCCTGGGTATAGTGCTTTTCTGTTCAGCTCAGAAATTTCATTGGTTTGTGTTCTTCAGAAAAATAAACACATTGTTATTATTACCAATATTGAAAAATGAAAGTTATATTGTATTGGGAAATGTTTTCTGCTTCTAAAATGACATGTCCGTACTCTTTGCAAGATAAAGGCAAAAAGTAAGCACAGATGCGATTTTTTCTAGTTTAGGAAATTTTGAAGCTATAATTAAATAACTAAGGATTCAGCGTTTTCTTCCTGTTCTGTGCTTTTCAGAGTTGTAATTTTCTTGCCACCTGGTTATTTTTTCAGGCTGTTTATTCTGTATCTGGTGTTTTTCTTCGTATTTGGTCATATGGCAGTAGGTTCTGCTGTAATGGCCTAATTTTAAATGACAGCTTACAAATACCACTAGATATTATTTGCGATCACACAATAAGCCTTTTAAGTTCTTTCCAGATGGAGCAAACAAATCATTAGAAGTTATCCAGCAGACACCAGTGTCAGAGCACCATAGATTTATCGCTTTCATTTGCCTTTGGGTGAAAAAAAAAGCAGAACATTTTCTGTCAAAGCCTGTTTTGACAGACCTGGCCAAAAACATGTTGATGAACAGTCTTCTCTCAGAGACCAATTTAATTTCCACTGAAACATTCTGTGACAACCCATCCATTTCTAGTGTTTCTTTTTTTTGTGGGAAAATTTTGAAATTATGAAGTTTGACTTTCCCACTTTGTTTTGTGGTGATTTTAAGTCCATCCATTTTGCTTTGCAACTGAAGTAGCCTGAGAGTGTTCAGCCAGTCATATATCATCGCTCAGTGGACATGTAGCATCTGGCTGAGCCATAGGAACTTGATTGTATGTAATGAGCTCAGAGCCTTTGTCTGTGGTTTTGTAGGACAAGGGCTTGCACTGGTCTCTCATAGCTACCTGGCAATGACTATTCATCAGTGTTCAGGACTTGAAATACTCTCGTTTCAAAGACATGAGAAGGGCAGGTCCTGTATGCTTGGGTAAGAGGCCTGGCCATTCGCATTGTTTTCCATTGTACTGCTGCTTGCTGCCAGAGCCAACCTCTTCCTCTCTTTGAGGCAAGTCTTACCAAGGTGTATTCCTCAGTTTTAGGTGAAATTACCAAGAGGAAATGTGGAACCTGCTGCCCCATCATGGTTTGGGAGGTTACACATCAGCTAATACCATGTGTTTCCTGAAAATCAAACAGTTTTCCAAAATCAACATGAGAAAGGGCTCCGGACCATGAGATTGCATTCAGACGAGGATCTGGAAGCTTTACCTTTATTTCCACATAAAAGAAAAACTGCTAAACCCTGCTGTTTGAAGGGGAGCAGTTAAGGCTGATTCTGTATTAGTTATACTTGCCCTGAGCAGTCTGCCTGCACCAAGGGAGGCAGGAGAATGATGTTGGCAAGCTATCCCGAGCAGCAAGACGTTGGCAGAGTGAGACCGTGGGGACAGCTGTGAACAAGTGGGCCTGAAAAGATGACACATATTGGACTCTGGAGAGCCCTTGTGATGCTTCTGTCACTAGATGCAATGGGCTGAGGTGCTTTTGTGGCCCTGCATGTAAGTCCCTAAATCCCTCTCAAGGCCAGGGGGTCTCAATCTAGACTGTTTTCTCCCCAAAAGCAGACTTTGCAATCTGTTCCATGTTCTGTGTGTACGTGTTTGGAGAGCAATCAGAGTAAGCATAATGAAAAAAAATGGGCGAAGGTGCTACTTGCATGCAGTATTAGAGTCCTGCTGTCTCTTCTGTCCTGCTATTTCTAACCTGATGTGAATTCATGTTATATTTGAAGAATTCCTAACTTTTGATACCAGCAATTGTTCCATTTTCCAAATATGTTTATAATGAAAGTTTCAATTGCCAGTAATTTTTTTTCAGAGAAGCAGAAGGCACAGGAGAGAAAAGGAAAGATAAAGGCATTGGAGAAAGGTCAAGGTCAATAACGGAAAGACCTGCAGTCAAACTTGTGTATTTACACACTAAAAAAAGCAGGAGTGGCATTTGTTCCCAAGATCTTCATGGGTTTTTTGCCATTTCAGAAAAGAAGTCTGTGCTGTTTCTCTCAAAACACCACTGCAATCAGCCATTTCACTGCAGAATGTGAAATCACATCATCACTGAGCAAAAGTGAAAAGGAAAGGTGGAAACTTGGGAAAAAAACACAGAAAGGGTGAACTGAGAGAAGAGCAGCTTCAGTCTTACCCTGGCTCTCTGATCTGCTGTTGTCTGCCCATCCAATTCCCTAAACAGGCCTTAGCCCAACTTACCTACAGTGCTTAACCATTTTTTTTTCTTTATTTTTCCCTTTATTGCTTCCGGAAGGCTACCTTGGCAGGTTCTGATCTAGTTGCTATTGCTGATGGTGTGTCAGGATGCTGCGTGGAGGGACAGGGAAGGGCTGTATCTCTATCATCTCTATTGTCTCTATCATCCCTATCATCTCTATCTCTATCTGTATCATCTATGTCTACCTATTCCTATCAATATTTATCTATATCTAAATCTATATGAGATTTCCCTGCTTGTAAGTAAAATAACGAGAAGAGGTTCGTCAGATGATATGGGCCATAAATGATAAAGGCAGCATCTGCTTTCGATTGCCTATGAGGCAAAATGTTTTCTATTTGCCTCTCCCAGTACCTGGTGAGGATCCTGCACTCACTATGGCTTCCCTAACCCAGGGCTCAGTTCTTTTTTGAGTGTGGCACTTGTATGAAACTAACTAGACTTGTTTCGTTTCATGGCACACAGATTAATAGCTTTGCCTTCCTTTCTTATCCCTGCCTCCCTTCGTTGTGATCCCCTGCACCACTCCTACCTTCTTATACTACTGATCCTACTGATACTGCCACAAATTCATTAAAGTGACTTCCTATTTAAATCCATTTTCCTGGCTGTCAAGTCAAAGCAGGGGAAGAAGTTGAGGGACCTCTTGCTGATTTTGCATTGAGTGAGAAGAATATGTGATAAAAAGATTTCTGATAACAGGTAATCTGGCTGTCTGTAGTTACAACATATTGCCTGGTGATACATGCAGCTTAGGTTTGGATGTTTGTGCAAAGGAGGTTTATTTTGGCAGTGGGTACCCGTTTTACTTGCCTTTTTTCTCAGGTGTTGATTGACTGGCTGAGTTACCACACTGTCACTAGGCAAGGACTGTTGGTTTCTTACAGTTCAACCAAGAATTGCCCATTTATTTAGATCCATGTGTCTGAGGCCCACCATCACAGGTATTTATTCTTCCAGACAATATAAGTTGACAAACTGCTTTTCAGAAATATCCTTGCTTTCTATGGAGGACTGATGTGGGGGTCTAAAAAAATCACAGGCAGGGGAGTTCATACCAAAAACAACCTGTTATGGCTACATGGTCACAACCCCAAAGTCTTCAGAACACTCAGTAAAATAAATTTTGAAAATTTCTTTCATGTTTAAGAGAACAGTGTGGAGTGATTTTCTAGAACTGTATTCATTAAGAATGAGGAGCAAATTGTGAGGATTAGGGCCTTCATTGTATCTTTGCACTTAGGGTGACATGTGTCAGATGCAATAACTATTTGCTGAGGTGGGGAGCAAACCTCCTTGCTGTGGAAGTAGCAAGCACCTCAGGCTGATGTATTAAGCCAAAGGCAGGCACAGATTTATTGAAGCTACACAGAGGATGAGCAATGAGATGAGCAGGCTTTCGCAGGGTCAGTGGTATGACTAGCAGGATGGATAATCCACTCCACTGCAAAGACAAGCTCATTTTCAGGAAAGAGAATTACACTGGTACTTCAGACTCTCCTTGGAGAAGCAAATAGTTATCTGCTATTACCAGCAGGGTTAACGAAGCCAGGATATTGTCACTGCAAATGATTTTTTCACGTGTGTCAACACCACCACACAGAAACAGAAATGCATGTGATATGGTGTCTGCCTCTGAGACAGGTTTTTTGCCTCTGGCAAGGCAGCCTTTGCCTTCGCCTTGCCACCAGCCTCAGCGCAGGTGTTTGCTGGCAGCAGCAGCGCTGGATGCTGTACATTCCTCACTGCAGGAGCCCCTCTCCAGCCTCTCTTGAGTTGGATCAGTCAGAGTTTAAAGGCATTTCCAGGGGGTGGAAATACAGAGCAGGCACAGGTGTTCAGTTCACCTTGCTTTAAAGTGATGCATTACATTTTCCTCCTCTGTATCTGAGTATGTTTTGGGTTAAACTTCGGAAGATACACCAATTCTGGAGTTGCCTCCCAACTTCAGGGAGGGTCCAGCCTGTGGTGTCTCATCAAGTTTAATTATCCAGTATTGTTCCAGGCTTTTTGTGTATTAAATTATTGTTCTGGGAAGCTGAAGTGTGACTGAGGCATCGCAGCCAGAAACACATGATTAATTAAATAACTTAATTTTCCATCTCCTCACCAGCTCTGAGTCCTGTGCAATGTCCAAGTAAATATTAGAGTCAAAGGTGGAACATCAACACCATTTTAAATCCAGCCTTTTTCTGAAGCAAATGTAGAGTTACATGTAGCACGTGTTCAAAGAGCTTCCACTCTACACAAAAGCATTAATGATTACCAAGGTATGTTCAACAGTCAGTCTATGATAATATGCTATATCAGTACTTCAGATTCATAAACAAGGAGTTTCTCTAGGGAAACTTAGTACTGAAAGAATTCACACTGAGAGAACTATAGTTCCATGCTCACCCTCTTCAATCCTGGGATGACTGGTGTTCCCTTTGCAAACTGTTAGGCCACTTAGAGACAGCAATATCCCTCCCTTCTTATAACCACTCGTTTTGGTGTTTCCGCAGCTCACACGGCTCAGGTGAGCATGGTACTCTGGTGATTTGACCTAATGGTCCTGACTGTTCTTAGCCAGATATAGAAATGCTCTCTGCTAATATCAGATGTAGGTAAGTGGTGAGGCAGTGTCTGTTTTCTGGTGAGCAGTGGGGATATGTGATGAGTGAGCTCTTTTTTACCACCTCAGTGAGACCTTTAAAAGGTCTGTGGCATCAGTTTTAATTTCACAATTATACAAATAAAGCTTTCTTAATTCGACTTCTCTTACCATTGCACAAGGGCAAGAGATCCAACCCCTTCCCAAATAGCAGACATGTCAAAAGAAACTTATGGCACAATAAGACTGGCAACATGCCAAGAAGGGTGAGGGCAGAATTCATTCTATTGACACAACAATACCACGTTAGGTCCTTGTCTTAAACTATGTGGAAAAACCATACTCCACATAGATGAGACCTTTGTTACTGACCTGTCACAGAACATTTTAATAGAATATTCCACTACATATCTCCACAGAAAGAAGAGTTTCCCTTTCCCAGTATTAGCCTTTTCTTCATATTGAAAGAAGATCCACATGGAAATGTTATTCTTTATTATTTTTATTTTCCATGAAATAAATATATCACAAAAATGCCCAGAAACTGCTAGCAGTATCAGTGCAGTGTCAATGATTTTTTATTGAACAGTACTAAACTGTGACTAGTTTTGCACATTTCTGGAACAGGATACTATTTTCACATTATGTTTACCACAAAGCACATTTCATACTGGTGATAATCCAAAGTGCTTCAAAACGGTAGTGTCACCAACGCAGTTACTCCATAGGCAATACAAATATATACAAGCTTTGCAGTAATCTATGGGTCCATAGGTAGCCAAAGGAATTAAAAAATCAAGACAAAGGTTAGCAGCTTAGTCCCTGAGAGTACATCCATTTTTTAAAAAAAAAAAAAATCCTGATTACTTTTAATTAAAACATGTCCATTTTAAAGATTCCTGCGTGACTTTTGTTCTCAGGTAAGAGACAAGAGCTGCATTGTAGAAGAGCAGTGCCTGTGTCAAAGCAGCCTCTGCTTGTTTTTGAACTGTGGGCACTGAATGTAACCTCTCCTACCTGTACGGGAGTCGTACAGGCAATCTGTTCAGCAACTGCTTCCAGAGCATATAAACCCTCTGATGAAAGGCCAGGTAATGGATGAATAATTTAGGTGTACATGATGTACAGGACCGAGTACTTCTGGCTGTGCTGTGAAAACTACATTTCTCATAAGTCTTATACCATTTATATGACATTGGTAATTTCATATCTACTTTTTAGAGAGAAAATCACTTACATAAAAGGCAACATAATTGCACATTTTTTTTTTTCCCCATTCATTCCTCTGTATATTTTCAGTTACGCAGGTAAGCACTGCAGGAAAAAACGTAGCTTTTCGGGGAAATATTACAGACTCTTTTACAAATACCTTTTTTGACCTGAGTTTTATCTTTTTGGTCTCAGGTCTGTGTCCCGTTGTCCATACTGAAGACATGTAAGGATGTCTTCAGAAAAAAAAGAAAAAAAAACACATTTTTTTTCCCAAAAAAATTTATTGCATCAGCTAGTCTTGGGTTTTAAAATTTTTAAAGCTTGACAGCAATCCATACATGGAGGGAGGCTGCAAGAAGGAAGGGAAGGGATGGGTAGGGAAGGGAAGGGAAGGGAAGGGAAGGGAAGGGAAGGAGTGGCAGAAGGAGCCTTCTGGAAAGCTGAAGCTCCTCTGAAATCTCACTTCCTGCTTCAAACAAACACTTCCTTCACTCTTCTGCCTGGATTGGATCAAAGCAGATTTTTTTTTGGGAAGAAAAAACACAACAGTTTTGTGTTTCCCCAGACCTTAGAGTCTGATAATACTTTCATATCTAAAATTAGCTGACTAGGAGAGGAAAACCACCCTCTTCTTTTTGTCTGTCCCTGGATCTATTGTACCAAAGCAAAGCACTTTGGTACAATATTACATTCTGACCCATATTGGCCTGAGAAGTGGTATGTTGCATCATGAATCGTTTGACTTCTGTAAATATTAACCAACTTTATTCTATATATAAAAGAAGACTGATAACAAAGACTGCATTATGCAAAAATTGCACTACACTTGACCAATTTTGAACCCCATTAGAACAAGCTCTGTTTTCCCTGTATGTAGAATAACTCTCTCAGAAGACTCTGTTTTATTCATTGTATTTGGCAGACACAGCCACATAGTAAATGATCACATTATATGCAGCATCCTAATGTTGTGCAGAATGTAAATGCTGAGGAGGATAATGAATAGGGCAATTGGAGAACAAAATTACATTTCCCACTCACGGCTCTGATCAGCCCTAGTTAGCATGCTCATAAGTAAAGAGTTGGTTATGGGGAGCATTTTGGTGATTAAATGAGTGAAGAAGCACGTTCATTTTGACTAGCAGAAGACTGATAAATAGGTGAGTGTGTAAGAGCTCCACGTGGACGGGATGCACAGGTGAATGCCATGTAGAAAGGGAGCTGTCTTTTCATTAGAGCATACTGAATAGCTGTAGTTCATTGAGAGGTCTTTTCTGTTAGAGCAGTTTCTCCATGCCACTTAATATCACCCTTTCCATGCATTTCCAAGAGAATTCAAATCTCTCACTTGACCTTCACAGAAACTTCTTGTGTCTTCATTTGATCATATTTCCTTGAGGTATTCAACTTCTGAACTAATGTGAGTATCAAGAAGTGTCAGTATTGTTCAGGGAGAGAAAACTAAAGTAAATGTCTACTGACTTCTAGCTGTGGCACCTTTTCTGTGTGGTTTTTTTTTTTTTTTTTTTTTTTTTAATGTTAGAGCACATTACATGAACTTTCCAAGTTCTCCCACACTTCTGAATTCTCCCTCTTCACATTTTTGGCCAAGAACCAGCAATTCAGACACAAGGTAAAGTTTTGAAATGGATTAAAGGTGTGGTTCATGAGCCAGCTTCATGTCCTCATCAACAGCTACTGTACTGCTACAGTAACAAATTGCACATCCTCTCAGATGTGATGCACTTTGCACAACCAGAGTCTGCCTTTGAGTGGGTGGAGATAAGGAAAGGGAATAAAAAAACCTCTCTGAAGAATAGATGTCACTGTTTTTCATCTCAGCTCCAGCAACTACAGCTAGTTGTGGCACTGCAATGAGCATGATGGCAGCTTTTTACTGCATAGTAGCCTCCTGCACCAATTTATTCCTCTCAAATACAAAAGAACTGCTTTGGAGATCTGATGAAATGTGCATTATAGACGTGTAACACTGGGATAGCAGTCCTTAAAGCGCACCACTGATCTGGAAGAATATTGTACTTAACCACCCTTCATAGCCCTGCACTGATGGTATTGACTGTAAACTGTGTTTTCATGATGTAACATTTCCTGAGAGTTCCACTGTGTGGGAAGAGCTAGAAAAGTATATCTGAATGAACTAATAGTATTGGTTAAAGTGGGTTTGTTAAACTGCATTGATCCCCATTATAGACATTCTTATTCAGCATTAAGCCAGCCCTAATTCAATTCAGTCTGATTTATTTTGGCAGTGAAGTAGAGAAAACGGACTTCCATTGGTTAAGTGCCCAGACCCTGCTGAATTCAGGCACTCAGCCTGTGCAGACCTTTTAGACCATACCTTCACAGTTCTAAATACTTGTCCCAGGCTAACTATGTCTTAGATCAATTTGAGCCATTCTTATAGCTGGCACATCTACTGGGATTTTACCTGACAAAGTCTTTGATGATTGCCTGCTTACATCTAAGAAGATTAACTGTTGAACTGCTACAACTATGTTATTTCTCTTACAGACTGTTTTGCCTCATTGTCTTGTGAAATGTGACACTGCTAATGGATATATACAACAAATATTTTCTCCCTTAATGTAAGGAAATCAGTTTCCTGTAGATGTTTATACTTAAATGAATAAAAAACAAGCAGATGTTTCTGGCAGAATTTCAGAAACAGGCAGACATCAAGGACCATGAAGCCTTCAAGTATTTTGACTCCATTAAGCCATTTTGGACTGCTGTGGGTTATTTCTATCCCTTTACAAACACAGTACTGTAAGACAGCTCATGTCATGGTGGAGAATGCTGTGACAGGATGTTCAGACCACCCCTCTTGGGATCACCACTTGTCCCAGCACTGCTTTTTCCCACCTGTTTCTCTTAGACCTCTATATTACATGGATCACATCTGGGTAGTAGTGTTCCTCTCCTCCTTCATGTTCTTAGAAAGAAAAAAGAGTTCCCTTGGCTTCTGGAAATAATCCCAGGAAATTAGGCACAATCTACTTTCAGTGCCTTCATTTCCTCAATGATGGAGTGCAGAAATGTGTAAGTATCAGCATCCCTGCTACTCAAAGAGATTCTAAGGTACAATAGAGGCAAAGGCATAGGTAAAAGAGGGCCAAGAGAAGTGGAGTGTGATGGGCTAGGTTACAGAAAATAATATAGGATGGGGCATGAAACTAACCGTTTGGGTACGACAATGGTGTTGATGTTTATTAGTTCAAGTACTGGGATTCTAGAGATTCAGAACAGCTGCTACTAAGGAAACACTTTATTACTGTATAAACAAAAATATCTAATTTCTCTTTCTGAAATAGCTAAACAAAATAAGTCCAACTCGAAGAGATGGTGTATTCTCAGCTGAAACTAACAGCTCTGAAGCAAGTTGCTTTTACTGCTAAATTAGTAGCCGCTAATGCAAAAATTCTCACAGTCTCCGATTCTTTTTATGTTTTGTAACAATAATTACGCTGCAGATGACAGCTAATGCCAAGATGTTAACTACTTGTTCCTTCTCCTTCTGATTTGTGTAAATTAAATTAGGCACACAGATTTATATTAATATTTCTGCAGAGTTCTTTTCTCTTTCTAAAATGCAGAGGCTGTACTCATTTTTATTGCTGAGATCTGACAGCTACCCCTTGCATGGTGCCTTTGAATTAATGTTTCATGGAGACATATATATTCTCTCTAACGAGAGTGGGGTGCTGCCGTTAGATTGTCCCTGCTAATAGAAACTGCATTCACACTTCCACAGAGAATGTTCTGTATTATCATAATTTCTCAGCTAACCAAATAGGAAATTGGAGATAATCTAATGACAGCAAAAAGAGTCTCACATTTCCTGCAACATTCCCTTAAAGGAACACAAGAAGTTTAAACATCATGGGCCTGATCCTGACTCCAGAAAAATCAATTGAAAGTTCCTGGTGACTTTGAACATAAATTGACTCAAACTCCTGATCTTTGCCTCATCCATCCTTCCTCTATGTGTCACATTGAGATATGGAAACTCACTTGACTATGCTACCTCTTCTGACTGAAAAGAGACATTATCAGACTTTCAAACCTCCTGTGTCTGCAATAGCTCCCTTCAGGCTGAGTCCTGTCAGAGAGTATCCAAAAAACACTTTGCAGGCTTCCCTCTGGAACTTACTTATGAGACTTTTGAACACTAAAAGGACAAGGACAAGAAAACTACTAACAATAATATTATTATATTTCTCCGTAACCACAATGTTGTCTCATTTTCAAGTAATTTTTAAGTGACTGTGTATGTTTTCTCTTTTACAGTTTCTTGTACTAAAGTAATGGAGTAAATAATCCTGGAAACAATTTCCAAACATATGAAGGACAAGGTGATTGGGAATAATCAGCATGAATTTATGAAGGGTAAATCATGTCTGACCAACCTGTCAGCTTTCTGTGATGAGATGGCTGGCTTGGTGGATGAGGGGTGGTGTTTATTTTGACTTCAGTAAAGCTTTCAGTGCTGTCTGCCATAACATCCTCATAGACAAACTGAAGAAGTACAGACAGGATAAGTGAACAGTGAGGTGTGTTGAAAACTGGCTGAACTGTCATGCTCAAAGAGTTGTGATCACCTGCACATGTCCAGTTGGAGCCCAATCACTACTTGTGAAACCCTAGAGCAGGTGTTTGGGTTAGTGCTTCATCTTCATCAATGACTTGGATGATGGGGCAGAGTGCACCTTCAGCATGTTTGCAGATTATACAAAGCTGAGAGGAGTAATTGATAGACCAGATGGTTGTGCTGTCATTCACAAGGACATGGACAGGCTGTAGAAATGGGTCAACAAGAATCTCCTGAAATTCAGGAAAGAGAAGTGCAAAGTCCTGCACCTGGGAGGAATAACCCCAGTTACCAAACTAGACTCAGGGGCAGGCTGGCTGGAAAGTAGATAGGCTGAAAAGCACCTTGGGGTGGGTCTGGTGTTGACACTGTGTATATAGCCATATACTCTTGCAGCAGAGAAGGATAAGGACATTCTGAGCTGCATAGGAGGAATATAGCCAACAGGTTGAGGTAGGTGATCCTTCCCCTTTAGTCAGCGCTGGTGAGGCCACACCCAGAATGCTAGGTCCAGTTCTGGGCTCTGCAGTACAAGAGAGACATGGGCTTACTGGAGAGAGTCAAGCAAAGGACCATAAAGATAATTAAGGGGCATCTGTCCTATGAGGAAAGGCTGAGAGAGATGGGATTGTTCAGCCTGGAAAAGAGAAGTGCTGGGGGGTGTGCATGTGTCTTATTTAGTGAGTAATTTGTATAATGGGAGTGTGTAAATAGATGAAGCCAAACAATGGACACAAATGGAAATACAAGAAATTACATTTCAACAAAAGAAAGAACATTTTTACAGTGAGCATGGTCAAACATTGGAACAGGTTGCCCAGAGAGGTTATGGAGTCTCTACCTTTGGAGATATACAAACCAAGTTAGACTAGATGATCTCCAAAGGTCCCTTCTTGACCTCAGCTATTCTGTGATTATGTAATTCTGCAATGATGGAAATTTCTGCTTCTATCTTCAATGTATTTCACATGAAGAAGTATTTCCTGTAATATACTTTTCCAGACTATCCAGGTCTGATAATCCTAAACTGCTAATGATAATCATACTAGTCATTAGACCTATGGTGAAGTATTTTGAAAAAAAAGTGACTAAATGAACATACAAAACATGGCACCAAATATCTAATTTACTTCATGAGCAATACAATAAAACTTCATTTCCAGTATTACATGAGTCTCTGTTAGAATGCAGAATGTTATATAGAGATGTGAGTTAAATATTAGCTAATGATAGGCTCGTGATAGGCTGGCTCTAGTATGTTTACCAGTACTGTCTCATTTTAAGTATCTCCTCATGTCTGAAGGTTGTTAGATTTCTCACCTTTCATGTTGGACAGTCTCAGTTGCTGATGATTAGCTTTCCAGCTTCTCACTGTATAACTGAATTTCCTCCTGAAGATTTACTACATTCAGTCCAAGAAGTTTCTCTTACTCATTCATGTTTTGGCAGCCTTTTGTCTCCACGTGGAGGCCTTCTAGATGTGCCCAAGCCATCGTGCCTGCAGTCATCTCTTGCTTTTCTCCTGGAATATCCTGTGACATCTTGGAGGGAGAGCTGTTTCTTAGTTCAGCATCTCTTGCTTGACTTACTAAAGTTTACTCTCCCTGATCAGGGAGCTCAGAAACCTGATGAGAACAACTTGCTCCACTGAGCCAAGTTACTGCACCATTAAGATTTGAATGATTATTTGTGGGAGACTCCCAAAGATGAGCTGGTGAGCTTTTGTGTTTGAGTTGACTAAGCTGGTACCCAGGGATGAGGTAAAGCTGAATTAAATAGCTGTCGGTAAAGACTCTTTCTCACTACACTAACTGAATTACACTCTCAATTTACTTGTCTGCTGGTTCCTCTTCTGATCCAGTTAAAGCTCTTCTCATGAATTACAAACACAGGATCACCTCATTCAATTGTGGGAGAAGTTGTTTTACCTGAGTTATTAATAACACCTTATATTATTAAAACTGGCAGAAATTTTGTAAGCTAATTCACTATCACTATGGATCCTGTGGTTCATCAGCTTTAACAGTAAATGAAAATAAGTGATTTTTTTTCTTGAGATTGATCCTCTTTTGAAATGCTTTTTGGGGCCAAATCCACCTGATACAGATATCAGGGTACAAGTTCTATTATTCTGAATGGGATCTGGATCAAGTCTGGGGGACTACTTGAGACAACATGTAGCTGCAGGATTAGGCTCTTTCTGCGTCGCAACATTAGTACAACACTGCTGTTTCTTCAGAAAACACTGAAGTGCATCCTAATGCTTGTATTCTCTGTGTAATTTACTTTTACTCCCAAGAAACTGAGAAAAAGTTTCATAAAAATTTATTTTCCCCCAAAATAAATTTCCAGAAGTAAATAGCTTTGTCAAAATAGTTTTAGTTGTGGTTTTAACAATATCTTTTGCCTTCTTCCAAATTATTTTTTCCCTTTTTCTGTATCTCAATTTGGTTTTAAAGCACAACACAGGTAATTTTTAAAAGATGTGTGAAGTGTATATGGGCTTAAGGTTATTCAAGGAAAATGTGAAATTGAAAGAGGAGCTATAAAGCATAAAGCAAATAAACCAGACATTAATCTAAGGGCAGAAACATGAATAAGCTTTTATGAAGAATTTAGTCCTTTGGTTTCCAAGCTAAATCACAGGTCTACCTACTTGAAAGGTGAAGCTGGCTTATCTGTTAAATAATTATTTGAGCTAGATGATATATGATGATTAATTGTAATATGCAAAGTCTGTCCCAGGCGTACAGACCTCATAAAGCCAAAGATGACACAAGTGGGTTATTACCTCCCATCATAGTGGTAAAATAAGTCAACTTGTGATCTAATTATCATTTTTTATATATATATGTGATTACAATGAGTTTTCTGACAGTACATAAAGATAGAATTTAAGTATTCATGTCTTTATCTGTGGTCTTTCATTTGGTTTAATTTGAAAATGTAATGCTTGATTTGCCAGCAAATCTAGAAAATATGGTTCCAGACTATGTATGATTTTTACTGTATTACATGCTGTGGTTGCCCCTGGGAAGGTATTTATTTCTCTCCTTCTTGTCAATAATGAATGACCCTGCATAGCAGAAACCTTATTAGAGTCTATGTTTAATGATTGCCCTGGTGATATGAGTGGCCTGATAACAAATTGAAATGTCAGACACTCTATGACCCTCAAATAATATTGAAATCTGCCAGCCCCTATTAAAATGCCTTCAAACTATATTATCCTGTGGTAATAGATCAGTTACTTACCCCAACTAATGTAGTTATCACGTGGGACACTCTAATATGATCCTTTTAATCAACTGAGTCAAAAAAGCAGTGGAACAGTGAGTAAAAATGAGGTATTGTCATAGCAAGTCATGATGAACCTGCTTCATTAAGGCAGAAAACTGCCTGGGAAGAAAGAAGGCAGTGATTAATATTCATATTGGTGTGTCATATTGTAAGAAGAAAGAAGTAACTTTCAAATTTGAATGAACAGGCTTTTCTCTCTCTCGCCTTCTCCCTCATGCTGTCTCTGTTTTAGTAGATTGTTTTATTGCAGAAGCCATAAGCTACTTTTACAGGTCCAAGTGCCATCCAATATGTTCCAGTGTTGCCATAGGAAAAAAGTCACCGAAGAAAGAGAAAGACTTTTTAATGATTATTTCAAACAGCTCCTCTGACACTTCTACATGGAGACCACAGCAGCAACTTTTTCTGGTTTCCAAATATATACAATAAAGAGTATCAGTTAAAAAAAAGGAAAAAAAAAAAAACCAAAACTAATATTCATCACCTTAATTATAACAAGGAAAGCAAAAGTAACAGCATTTGTAAGAATTGAAAAACCAGCATTACATCCCACTTCCTTAGGACTTGCCCCTTGCTGAATTGTGTTAATGTGAAGAGGTCGTATTTACATGGCATCAATAATTGCATTTCAATTGGAGCATTGTGCATAGATTTACCCATAAGATGAGAATGATAAAGAGTACTCTTGGTCACCTCAGACAGTCTCAAAGCACTTGATCCTCTTGAAACTAATGGGAAACTGTCTTGGTGCTGTAGTAGGTGCTGGACTGTGCTTGCCTGTGGGATTCTCTGTCCCATTCTTTACTACGGAAAAGAAGACAGGGGTAGATGGGGAGTCTGCCAACTCCAGGACTTTCAGGTACTCCACAATTTAAAGGGAGGTCAGGGAAGATAGATAAATCCTCTTGAGCCAAAGTGTAGCTCTGGAATAGGACTTAGTAGTTTTACATATATACGCTGAGAATCCCAGGGCAAGATTCCAAACCTTATGACTTTCCAGCTGAAATACCTCTGGGACTGACTCTGCAGCTACTCTGCTAAAATGCCTAGGAGCACCTAAAGGCTGTACTTCATAGGATACCCAAGGGCACACTTCCCAAGTGGACTGCTTCTGGGACCTTGTGACTTTCTTCTTCCCACTTCCAAACACCATATTAGCCTTTCTGGTAAAGGATATGTGGCTGATGTCAGATAAAGCAGACAATTCAGTGTCCTTTCCAGAAGAGTCCTGAGCAGAGCAAGGGAGATGTGTAGGAGGGTTACGCTGAGCCTGAGTCCATGTTTGCATATGGCTGAGTATGGGAACTCTCTGGGCTTCAATACTGTAGAATTTGAGCTTAAAGTCTCTCTATAGCATAAAATCCTAGAAGAAAAATCAGGATGGTAGTATCTGTCTACTAAGGATATGTACATGAGCATTTACCACGTGTGGGTACCACGTAGCCTGCTCCTATGCCTTCTTCCCTGCCCTGCAGCTACTTCCTCCAGCAGCACCTTCTCCTATGCGCTTTCCACCCTGCCCCAGTGGCTCATCATGTACCTCTGTGATAAAGTTTTGGATGTTCTTCTAATCAGACTACTGAATTGTAACTCCCAGTTATCTTTTCTCTATAAATAATTTAAAATTACATCCCAGTGGAGGAGCAGTGGGTTTCCTAAAGCTCACACAGTTGTAACTGACTCTGACTTATGGCTATAACCAAAAGGATGAAAGTTACAACCTGGCTTCAGATGGCTTCTCTGCAGGAGCTGAAAACTGAGATTTTGGCAGGAGTTTTGTACGAGGTGTAGTTAAATTCAGCTCTCTACTGAAAAAAATAAAAAATTGTAAAAAATAGCTCCATGTTTATTGTCTTTTTATGAAATAGACCTAGCTTACAAATAAAAAGATGGATATTTTATCTGCCATTCCTGCAAAGTCATTGTGGGGCTTTACTGTCATCCTTAGCTTCCCTTCATTTCACCTATCATCAGCAGCAATAAAGATCTACAGGCCAAATTAGCCCCCTTGAGATGACTGTGTAACACACCGGCTTCAAATTTTGCTCTCATTGACACCCCTGCAGCCCCCTTCATATCCGTATTTTTCCTCAGGTAAAGCTGGCTAAGCTTAGTGAATATTTCACTGCAGATGTACAAAAGGTGTCAGACCTGTAGCTTTACAGCTTTTTGCTGCCTTACTCTGTAGAGAGAGCAATAGGGAAAAGGAAGCTCTAGAAATCAGTGATATCTTCATTGACATCTATTGTATTCATATTTGATGAATTCTACAGAAATTCTTCCAGTTGCTTAACAGGCCTGAATAACTTCTGACTATGTGAAAAATACATAAAAGCTTGATTTATTTTTCCCCAGGGTCAGCTTTTGATTGCCTACAGTGAAATCTGCCCAAGGACAGAGAGAGCCAGCACGGTCTCCTTGCCAGGCTGGGACCTATGCTGATCCCATGAGATGCATTCCTCAGCTCAGTTTCACACACTGACAGGAGCTCCAATGAGTTCCCTTGGAGCTGCAGGCAATGGGATCACTTTCTGGGCATCGTTAAGCACAAGAATAGTACAGAATCAACCTCAAAATTCCCATATTTATTCCACTGAGTCCAGAAATGTTAATGGTTTGGATTATTAAATTAAAATTCCAAATCTACTATCCAAGAATATTTGAGACAAAATGTTTATGACAAATTTGTCCAGCTGAGATTTGCTTGTAGACATTTTTCCATAACATGGGCTACATTTCCGTGTACTTCTCAATGCAGAAATAGTTAGGCAAGGCATAAATAGTGTCAGACAAATCAAGAACACACTCATGGATAGAATTTTTTTTTCACACTATTTATCCAGCTTCACTGACACTCTTGACCTGAGTAAACTTGAAAGTCCAGGAAAAAATATGTTGCTATCTTGTCATGTACCTGAATAGCTTGGCTAGAAACCAAAGTATGTTCATCATCTTCCTTGCTTATTCTTGTATTCAGCATTCTGTATTAACCCATGTTCTTGACCTGAACATTTATTAAGTATTCTCTATCTTTTGTCATGTACTTTTTCATATAGGGTAAATTATACTTCCTAATGCCCTCCTGCTTTGATAATTTTCTTTTCATCCCTGGTGGCCATTTTCACTCTTCCCGTACCTATTGTGAGATGGCATATGTAACCTTTGGGCATGTAGAATATTAATCCATCTTTGATCACATTCTCCTGTGTATCCTTCCCCACAGCTTTCTGATTTTCCTCTAAAATAAACTCTGAAGCAATTCAACATGTGTATTTTTATTATTGTGATCAATTCATTTTAGTTTTAGTTAACAACACTGGCTCTGTTAGGTTTGTTGGTTTGCATGGGTTTGTTTGTTTGTTTGTTTTTTAACATTGGTCCCATACTTGAATGCTGATCCTTGAGAAGTTTCTTCTTTTAATACTTTTTGGTTTTATTTCCCTGAATCTCTGTTCTGCTTCACAGAAGTATCAGAATACACTGCTGTAACACAGATCCTCTAAACTTGGTAATACAGATATCAAAGGAGGAAAAGGCATTTTCCATCCATCTCTGTCAGTGTAGGAATGCTTCTCCTGAGTGATTTTGCTAGCTTTCCCT
>NW_008600742.1:60971-100451 GCF_000691845.1 Merops nubicus
CTCCACAAAAAAAAACATCCCACAAGTAAGATCTTCCACTCTTTTAGAAGCTACAAATAGTCTACTGTAGAAAATAATGTTTTTTTTTTTGTTCTTGCATCTTGATCAAAATGATAACAGGACTACCTGTGATTTCTTATGCAGGATGTGATTCCTCCTTTTCCAGGCATTTGTAGGACTTTCCTTCACTGTACCATATTCTGTTAGCTCATGTAAGTAAGTGTCCTTTTCTTGTCACTGTCTACAATCCTTGAATCACCAGTTTTCTCTGAGCTCACTCCACCTTGTCAGCCTTCAGATTCTGTATCCTGAACACCCATGACAATTTGCACCCCAGAAGCTACCTGTAGAAATTTTCCCTCACAAATACATCCGAGTTAAGGGAATGTGACATATATTTGTCTTGGAGCTAAATCTGTATCCTGAATAAAACCTAATGGTTTGGATGTCTCTGCCCATGAGCCAGTGCCTCTGCGTACGCAGCCCACAATTGTGTTACCCTTTTGCACCCACCCTGTTGGGAATGCTCCCATGTAATTTGCTGCCCACTGTCGCCTTAAGGTTTTTGCCTTCTGCTGAATTTGTGGCTTCCCTCAGCCCAAGTTATTCTTCCCCTGTGGCATACATTAGCTTGCATTTTTACAAGCTGAATCTCATTTTGCTATTCTCAGCCTGTATTTCTCTGAGCTGCTTTATGTTTCATTTCTTGATCTTGACTGGTATAATATCTCCCAGTTTAGCATCATCTGCAAATTTAATGAATGTGGTTTTATACTGTCGTCTTCATGATTATTAATAAAGTAAATATTGGTCCTACTACAGAGCTTTGTGGCTCTGCACATACCCCTTCACATGTTCAGCCGTTTGCCCCATCCCTGCTTCCCCAGCTCTCTGCATTGCACTGGCTGGCTGTACTCTCTCCTAGCAGCAACTCCAGGTCCATCTTTTCTGAAATTCTACATAAATCTAGTTTGTGTATTAACTCGCTCGATAACTGGCTTACTGAAATCCACATCTGTGATGCAGACTGTATCTCAAACACCCAGCAGTTTAGAAAATTTTAGTCACTGTAGTGATGAGGTAAAGCTCGTAGGTCTGTTGGCCAGCTCTGATGTAATGCTTGCGTTAGATCACAGCACTATAGCTCTGGTTTTGAAATCAGTGACAGTTTGACAGGTTTTGTCTCCTCACCGATTTTGTCAAGCATGTGAATTTTTTCCCCTTTATGTATAGAGGATAGGCTTTAGTGTGGATTCAGTTGGACTGTATTGAGGGTACCTTAAACCCTCTGTACCCTTAAATTTCTATAAACAGCATATAGATACTGCTCCACAGCAGGAGGTGAACCGGGTGGTAGAAATTCCTTGTTTGTGTGTGGCTTTGCTTACATTTCCATGTTTACTAGCTTGGCAACATGTGGCTGAAAAGCCACTTCACTGAACAGCACAGAATCCAAGCATATATGGATTTTTCCTGGCAGAATAAACTTATTTTTTTTACTGATATTCTCTTCAGACAGTTTCTATAGGTTATGGCAAAATAATGTTTTGGTTTTTTTTTTTTTTTTTTTTTAATTTCTTCTTTTGCATAAGATGTTTTTTTCCAAGAAGTCTTTATGCAATGCTAATAGGTACTTAGCAACTTCTTTCAACAAAAATACCACCACATATTTAGGCCAGTAATTGATAGGAGAAAAAGGAACAATAAGTACTAAGTATAAAGTAACTGAGGTACTAGGCATCAGCGAGAGCTAATTCTGCTCCAGCTACCAGCATTAGGATCAGACAACTTTAAAGCTCTGGAAATCACAAAAGAAAGAAGAACGTGGGACGGATGGAAGAAAAAAGGCCAGATGATCTGTTAGACAGATCTGTTAGACAGATCATCTTCAGAAAAATGCATCTAGTTTTCTATTAAGCCCCAGCCTACTCTAGCAAATTGCCTAATCTCTCTGAAAGTGGGTCTATGGTATAAATAGTATGAAATAATTTGAGACCTGCAGATAGTCGCATGGACAGGCACTAATTTTTAACTTGAAGCTGTCTGCTGGCTCTTGCAAAATAAACATAGCTCAAGTTTTTAGTAAGTAATCTTTTCCCATTTCTAGTAATCGAAGTTTTTACAAAGGCAATTTACTTAGAGATTACATTCAAATGTTGTACAAGCAGATAGGCTTCTAGGTACTATCTCTAAAATATTCAGCCCCACAGACACCTTCAAACTGTGGTGCAGGCTGCTACATCAACCCAATACTCATGGCGGGTGGAAAGTCTCATAGTCTTATGCCTGTGTAGCTCTTCAGTTTTTCTATTCGTTATTCTGTTGTGAAAAATAGATTAAACCCCAACAGTATATTTCAGTCTCTCATACATTTTTGTGCCTGGTTATTTTTAAAGCATCTTTTTTTTGCTTGCTTTCTTCCCTATTTTTTTTTCACATTGATATATTTAGAAGTGTGCTTCTCTTTTCCTCTCTACCTGCAGGTGGCATTTACCCATACTTTTTTTCTTTCTCAGCTGTGGTTGAATATTCTTGCTTCATTGCCTCGTTCCTTTTTCATTTCCAGCTGACAACATCATTGGAAAGGTGAATTGAAAAGAAAATTGGAAATTCTGTTTACTTCACCACTATGCACTGAATGCCCCACCTATGCAGTCTAAGGTAGAAACTCATAATGAGAATATGCTGCACCAACAGACGTATCTTTTCTCTGCAAATCTCAACGTATCTTGCAGGGATGGTTGATGTTTAGTATTGCTGTTGCGTTGCTGTGCAAAGGTGGCCTTTAGCAGATTGATATAGGACAAGATTCATTGGTGCTAATATATCACATGCATTTTTAATCTTATTTCTTATTTATCTCTACTTATCACCCTTTTCATTCCTGAGGTAAATCCTGATCCTTTCCCATCAAATGTGTAATGCTTTTTCTGACTGAACTTTATGTGGTGAGGTGAAAAAGACTTCCTGAGGCTTGTCTTCAGAGTGGGTTGCAAATATAAGCTGGTGAGGTTCATTGGCAAAGCTTTAAACTAGACTTGAAGAGCGAGGGGGATAATATAGGCTTGCCCATGACAAGCTGTGGGATGACACACCAGGGTTAGAAGAATGAGGTGCTAGTAAGGGGTCCTCAGCCTGTTGCTCTGACACATGCTGGGTACACTGCAGAACACTTGAAGTCTTACACAAATGAGCCAGGGGCTCCTGAGGTAACTGGAGCCAACAGGAAAACACAAGTGAAGTACCTCAAAGCAATAAAGGGATGTTCCTCTAAGAAGGTGGCACGACCTACAGCCCAGCTGATGTGCCTCTACACCAATTCACATGGTGTGGGCAATAAACAGGAGGCCCTGGAAGCCACTGTGCTACTAGAAAGCTACAACCTGGTTGCCATTAACTGAAACCTGGTGGAACGAATACCATGACCGGAGTGTTGGCTATTGATGGCTACAGGCTGTTCAGAAGGGTCAGGTGAGGAGGGAGGGGCAGAGGCATTTCCCTCTATGTCAAGAAATGGGTAGAGTATGAAGAACGGTCTCTGAACAACAGCCATGAGTAGTTTGAAAGCAATGGGTAGCAATCAGAGACTGAGGCAACAAAGGGAATCTTGTGGTTGATATCTAGTACAGGCCACCCAATCAAGCGGAGCCTGTTAACGAAGCCTTCTTACTCCAGCTACAGGAGGCATTGCAGTCACTGGCTCTCGTCCTGCTGGGGGACTTCAACCACTCTGACATCTGCTGGAAAAGTAGCACAGCAAAATGCAGGCAAGCCAGGAGACTCCTGGAATGCATGGAAGATAACTTATTAAGCCAGGCGATAGACAGCCCTACCAGAGGGGATGCAATACGGGACCTGGTGATCACCAATGCAAGTGAGCTAGTTGGTGATGTCAAGACTGGAGGCAGCCTGAGCTGCATTGATCATGCACTCGTGGAGTTCACAGTCAGGACCCTGAAATTCAGGAAAGCAAAATTCCAGCTCTTCACGGTGTTAGTCAACAAGACCTGCTGGGAAATGGCCCTCAGGGACAAGGGAGTAGCACAGAGCTAGCAGATCTTTAAGGCTGCTTTCCATAGAGCACAAGAGTCCTCAGTCCCCAGGTGTAAGAAATCAAGCAAGGAAGGCAAGAGACAAGCATGGCTCCATTGAGACCTACTGGTCAAACTAGAGGGCAAGACGGAAATGCACAGGCAGTAGAAGCAGGGACAGGTATGCTGGGAAGAGTGTAGGGGCAGCTGCTTCATTGTATAGTTATGAGGTCAGGAAGGCCAAGGTGCAGCTAGAGCTGAACTTGGCAAAGGGTGCAAAAAATAATAAGAAAGGCTTCTACAGGTATGTCAACCAGAAAAGGAAGGTCAAAAAAGTGTATACCCCCACCAATAAGCAAGACTGGCAAGCTGGCAGTGATAGATGAGAAGGCTGAGGTACTGACAGCTTTTTTGCCTCAGACTTCCCTGGCAATCTCTGTCCTCACACCTCCCCAGTGGATGGATTGCAAGACAAGGACTGAAGGAGCAAAGTCCCTCCCAATGTAAGAGAAGATCAGGTTTGTGATTATGGAGGACAGGGAGGTGATTTGAGACAGAGAGCATGGCTCACCATGGGCAAGTCCTACCTGACCAAACTAATGGCCTTCTATGGTGGAGTCATCATTCTCAAGGGAAGAGATATGGATGTCATCTATCTGGACTTATGTAAGGCCTTTTACACGGTCCCACACAACACCCTTCTCTCTAAATTAGAGAGACATGGATTTGATGGATGGACTGTTTGGTGGATAAGGAATTGTCTGGATGGTCACATCCAGAGGGTAGTGGCCAATGGTTCAGTATCCAGATGGAGATCTGTGACAAGTGACATCCTTCAGGGGGCTATATTTGGACCAGCCCTGTTTAATATCTCCACCAATAACATAGCCCACGTGATCGATCTGCAGGTCTGCAGATGACACTAAGCTGAGTGGTGCAGTTGACATCCCTGAGGGATGGGATGCCATCCAGAGAGAACTGGACAAGCTTGAGAAGTGGGCTCGTGTGAGACTTAGGAGGTTCAACAAGGCCAAGTGCAAGGTCCTGCACATGGCTTGTGGCAATCCTTTGTCTCAATAATGGCTGGGGGATCATGGGATTGAGAGCAGCCCTACAGAGAAGGACTTGAGGGTACTGGTGGATAAACAGCTGGATATGGGCTGACAACATGCACTTGCACCCGAGAAGGCCAACTATTGGTGATTCTGCACATCTACTCTACTCTGGTGAGACCCCACCTGGAGTACTATGTCTAGCTTTGGGTCTCTCAAAACAAGAGGAATGTGGACCTGTTGGAGTGGGTTCAAAGGGGAGCCACAAAAGTGATCAGGGGCTAGAGCACATCTCCTGTGAGGACAGACTGTGAGAATTCGGGTTGTTCAGCCTGGAGAAGAAAAGGCTCTGGGGAGACCTTATTGCAGCCTTACATTACTTAAAGGGGAGCTACAAAAAATATTAGGACAAATTTTTTAGCAGGACCTGTTGTGATAGGACAATGGGTAATGGTTTTAAACAGTAGTGTAGATTTAGACTCGATATAAGGAATAGGTTTTTTACAACAAGGGTGGTGAAGTACTGGAACCCGTTGCCCAGAAAGGCGGTAGATGCCCCATATCTGCGAGCATTCAAGATCAGGTTGCACGGGGCTCTGAGCAATCAGATCTAGTTGAGGATGTCCCTGCTTACTGCAGGGGGGTTGGACTAAATGACCTTTAGGAGTCCCTTCCAACCCAAACCGTTCTATGATTCTATGAATCCATGATTCTGTGAATATTGGTCGTAAAGTTATGTCCTGTTCCCAGGGATCTGTGCATGGGATGCAGCAAATCTGTATCTAATGTAGCTCAGACATGAATCATCATGAAAATATCTGCTGATTTAAAGTCTTGATTCTGTTTTGGGAGTATTTCTGGAGGAGAAGGCCGGAAAGAAGGTACATAATAGAAGGATTTTTCCCTATCTGTGACATCCATATCTTTCTGAGTAGTGATGATTATTTTTAGTGAATTGCACTGCTGGTTCTTGGCAGGCATGGCAACTGAGATCCTCTTCTAACCAGTAAAACCAGAAAGAAACAGCCAAACTTCACTGTTATTTTGGCTTATTTGTCTTTGTCAGTTTCTGTCCCCCTATTGCAACGGGTTTATGTTTAATAAAATCCCTTTTGGAGCCTCACACATTTTCCCCTACATATTCCCAGCACCACCATAACTGAAGGAATGAACTTCAGCAATGAGACTTCTCCATCCTGTACTTTGTTATGTTTGCTGTATTGCCACTTGTATTTACTCTTTACGATGATGGCTCTCTCAGTCTTGGATTAGCATATCAGTGAGACACACACGGTACCGTGGGGTGAAACCATGGCCAGTCCTATGGGAAATTCCAAGAACAGATGTCTCCTTATTCATCCAGAACCTATAGCTCCTTTTCAGGGAATATTTTTCTAGGTCTGAAAACAAAGGCTTTTTTCCCATAAAGTAGTTCCTTCTATAAAGCAGAAACCTAGATGCATGGGAAGGGATGAGCTCTAGTATTTCCTAGGAGAAAAACAAATAAATTATTCTGCTTTTTTTCCACTTTTAAGTGTGTAAGTCTGTCACTGACATCATCTGCCAGCTCTTCAGTGCAAGCCACCAAACAGCCTGTCCAAACAGGACAAGATAATGTCCTTCAGTCACTTATTGACTTGGCAGAATTGTACCTAATGGTCTAGAAGTTAGATAACTTGTCGTATTACCAGTCTCTTAAATCACCCTTTTCCCTCATTGTAATAATCATTGGATAGCTATACTGACCATTATCTGTTAATTTAGAACATAATTTGTTATCTATGAATGCACTGATTTGTTTCTGTATGAAAATGCAGCTACACCTTTGCAAAAAATCTTGCTTAAAAAGAACAGCTAGAGAGGGAATCAGAAAAAGGCATACTACGAACATTGGGAATAATAAGGAGCAAGTCTGCAGAAGCTGGGAACAGACCTTCCTGTAACCTCTGGGTGCCTGTTATATCTGTAGGAAGAACTGAAGCATCAAAAGCTGGACACAATAAATAAAGTCGTGGATTTGCTGGCAGGCAGTGTTATTACCTGGGCTTCTGAAGAAGAATGGAAAGGGCTGGTAGAGACTTTTGCAGTGTTTTGTGTTCAATGTGAATTCTATCTAACAAGATCCAATATACCAGTAAATTCATGCTTTTGTTTCTTTCTTGTAATGTACCTTCATAATGCAGAGCAGCAGTGCTTTGGGTGGCAGATGATGCCAATTTATTGTATGTTCAGTATTTGTGGAAGAAATGACATGCACTCTTACATTTTTGTGTGAAATTACCTGCTATGAGATGCTGAAATGCCTGAGATTACTTGACTGATTCCTTGGCAGAGTCCCACCTATGGTGCTGTTGGGTTGTGTTTGGCAGAAATTCCATCCCCAGAATTTGTCAAGCCCAACACTAATATTAATGTATTGTGGGAAGAGGCCTCAATAGAAAACCTGCCCACCAGAAAACTTATTGTTCTTGACAATTCAAAATAATTGTCAAATCTGACAGGTGGCATTGCTGTATGTCTCTAGAAATGGATGACAAAAGCTTCTGTAAGTATGTTGGGGGAAATGGCCATTTATAAAGGCAGACAACAACTTAATGAGGGTAAGGAAATGAAAATTTGAAAATATGAGAAAATATGATATACTTTGCCATGATGTTATCTGCCTACTCCTAGTTCTACTTTCTGGACAGTATTAGACCCTGTTCCTGTATCCTACATTATATGACTCTAGTTACATTCTTGATCTTATTATTCTGCTTGGAATATACTGATTAATTATCCAAACCCCATTAAGCGATACTATTCATCATGCTACTTAAAATAAAATTACATGAAGGATATGATAAGGTCTAAGGTTCTTATTTTTATGGTAATTCTTGAACGTTAGTGTAGCCAATCCAGAAAAGGGGGCAGGGAGAGAGGAACTCTAGCCTGGGTTTGCTCACAAGTATTGAGGCCAGGATTTTGTCTGTTGCCTTTTTGATATATTTGGTGAGTCAAGGAAAGGGTTGACTGCTTAAAAAGTTAGATTTCAAGTAGGGGCTAAGAGATGGGAATTCTGGAGTGTCATAAACCAGATAACATTTCCTTCCTGGCTAGCCTGATAGGATCGAAGTTAGGAAATACTGTCTCCTGAGGGAAAGTGATCTCTGCTTTCCAGAGGGGTAAGAGGCTCTTTATGTCTTGTCTTTCTTATCTGCCTTTCCTATCTCTAGCTATATTCATATGAACACGATATAGACTTGGGACTATTCTCATGAAATATACATTTTTGTGTCAACTTATTTCTCCTGAGTTGCATGATTTAACCTTGTTGGGGAGATATCTGTAAAATAAATTCCAGTATTTTAATAGATATAGAGGGACAGAGTCTAAATATTAGGCTTACTCTATGTACAGGCACAAAAATAATGTTGCCTGGACTAAACTATATCTCTTTACCTCTCAGAAGCTCATCTGAGAGTAATTGTGCATACCTAGCTAAATCAAAAGAGAGCCACAGCTTGATGCAAGAGATGGGATTAGAGGCTATGACTGAGATATCTGAGGTCTCCCTGATCAAGGCAAGGTATAGAGCAGTTATCAGAAAAGAAAGCAGATGAGAGAAGCCATGACTGAGAATCAACATCACAGCTATAATAATACAGACAGGGGAGACCTTTTGCCATATGCCTTGTGAACAAATTCCATGCAACATTGTTCTGTTTACTTGTAGCAATGTTTGTATTTCTGTGTGAAAAGAAGTAGCTCTTTATGCAGAGGCCTTACAAAGGATCAAAATTAAAATTTAAAACAGGCCAAGCTTTTCAGCGGGTTTAAAATCATTAAAAATAGTTTATTCAAACAATAATCCCCATGTAATTGGTTATTACCACTATTAATGACCTGCTAGTTAAAATATTAATGGCTCATAACCAAGAATTGCTGGTAATGGCTGATTTCAAAGGGTATTACTCCTTAATTAATGACACTTCACCTATCTGCAGTCAGTTTTGTAGGTATCCATTTTACTCTCTGTTTCAGGACACTAAAACCAGTTATTGCATGTGAAAGAAACATCACAGGGAGAGACAGAATAGATGCTTATTTTCTGGTCATTTTGCATTTTGTGGCCTGTCCCCTAACTTGCATCTGAATTTACTTGTCTCCTATTTGTATATAGCTTCTTATTAGGAATTTTATGTGCATTGAAATTGCATGTTGCTAGTCTCTGTTGAAAAGCTATGAATGTTTTTGGGGGAGATGGGTAGATGGAAATTTAATATATGTATTTTAAATCATTGTTTCATAGATCAGCTCTTTTCTGTCTCTTTGATCTGAATGACAATTTCTTTCACAATATCCCATTTTCATGCATTGGTTTGTCACCTCCTGTTTAGGAACGTTGATCTGTTGATGCCACCTTTGTACTAAATTTTGTTATTTGCACATCATGTTGATTACAAAGGGTGTGTTCTAGGAATACAACAGGTGAAAATGAACTAAACTGATGTGATAGGTGGCAGGATGACTACAAAGTGTGGAGCATGTGCTAAATATTTTACATACTTACTAAAAAGCCTCAAACTTCAATTTCCTATAAGTTACTTGGTGTCTAGTCTGTGCTTGCAGCCGTTACGCTTGCGAACAGGATATAATGCAAATTGATTATAACACACATTTTAACATCAGTAGCCTAACTTCTGCTTGTCCCTGTACTGTCTCACACATTGAACGATAGGACTGAGAAAACACTTTCATAAAGGGACTCTCTATGAGTACAAAACTGTTTTTGCATTGTTTGTTTTGGATGTCTTCAGTTCTTCTACAACTATGGTTTCTCAGGAACCAGTCCTACAAACTCTTACAGGATTTATCTTGTTCTCCCAAACGCTCCCAAGTCACAGCAGCAGCAGAACAGTTCTGGGAACTGTAAAGGTGATCGTTCCTTTGACCATAAATCTGACTGTGAGCTCAAGCTTTTATGTACTCAGTAGTGCTTTCAGTGAGCCATATTCTTCTTTAAAAACTGTAGCAACTCATGAAATTATTGACAAATTATTCTAGTGTATTTCTGGCATTCATTCTTTTTTTAGTGGAATACTTCAGAAAATGCAAAACTTAAGTGTACACAACTTCACACCAGATAACACTTTAACTTTACAGTTACTAAAATTTTCCTTTAAAGTCAATTTTGATCAGTTCTGCTGAACGTCTCTCCAGCCTGTATTACTGCTAGATCTCAAGTTGAGAGACTAAGAGCTTTGCTAAGAACACAGGGAGGAGTTTAGTACACACACAGATGGTAAAACCTCAGATGAAATTAAAATTAAAAAAATATTTAAATTAAAGATAATCTTTCATTGTCTGAGAAAAGAGCACAGCCATACAATAATAAGGTGGTTCCTTGTACTCCCGTGGGCTTTATTGCTTTCATTTAAACAAATTTTGGGCTACCAAAAGATGATAATTTTAATTTGAGATGAAGGCCTACCATCTGTGTACATGGTGTATTCCTCTCCCTTATGCATTATCTACGCAAATAATGCCCATTTTATTGTATGGGGAATGTGATAAAGATAATAAAAGTGAATAGAGACAGGTGCTGATCAAACAGATGTTATTTTAGTCTTCCTCTACCTGGCTCATCAGTGTTCTTCAACATACACATACATCACTCCCAATATTTTAAATCTGAACTAACCCTACTGGCTTGCATTGTGATTTACTGAGTGAACACAAAGGAATAAATAGACATCACCAAATTCTAGTGTTTTTTGTTGCAGATATCTGGAGGTGGAAAGCTGCCACAGTGGTTCACTTCATCTTTGTCTCTTGCAACAATCAGCCTTCATAAATCTCATCTTTTAGTTTTTTGTCTTTAGGTTTCCAAATGAGTGAAATGAGAACAGCAGGATACAGATATTGAGAAACATTTACACAAGTAACTCTGCTTTATAAAACCAGCAGTACCACATAATCTATATCTGAACTTCTTCAGATACAGAATAAATTATCTCAATGTAACCTGCGTGGAATGTAGGCTAAAGCTGATTTTAATGCTAAACTAAACCTCTTTTGAATCCATTTCAGTGAGATGGTTTAATTAACTCGACCACTCCTCCTAGCCCCGTGTACTCCATGCAAATTAATGGTGCTTGGAATACACTTTTTCTTAGTGCCTTGCTGCTGTTTGCTGCCTGTGAATCCTATCTCCAGTCCCACACCTTGCACTTGCACAAATGATTAACTACCTTCAGAACTCATTTCTTCCTAAGTGGCTTCACAATATTTTTCTTCTATGGAAGGAAAATATGGTGGATGAGCCAGCACAAAACCATTTTCAAAGATGTCAGTACTATTGTGCCGGAGTATTGTTTCTGATACTTTATGCTGTAATATAGACTACAAAAAAAGAAAGGTATATTACCTTTTTACTTCATACTCTATCATACTCACCAAAGGGTGAAGATGAGTGGTCTATTTTGTATTAAAAATGTGCTGTTTGTGTTAGAAGATGCTGGCAGGAGTTTTAGGCAGACTCAGAACTGAGCATTTTTAAAATATGGCATCTAGATAGCAACAGCCTGAGAAATGACACAACATTCTTGCAAGGACAACGAGCAGTCCCTCTTCTAAACGCAAATGGTGTTGAGGTCACGATGTGGACTGAGTCACCCTTGTGCCCTTGTTGGCAAAGGGAATTCAGTTTAAGAGGTTCATCTTCTGCTTCATGAGATGCCCACATGTAAACATTTTCTTTTTTTCTTGCTGGAAGGGAATAAGAAGCAGAACTGATAAAAATCCTTTCAAGTCAAGTTCTGAAAAAATCCAGCTTTCTCTGTTCTCACCTGAAAAGCACTGCCAAAACGTCAAGTTGAGATGAATCCCTGACAGGTCACTTTGGTGCAGACTGTAGAGAGAGAGACCTTTGAAAAGCTGTCTTTGTTTCCATGTGAGCATCAGACATGAAATCCTATGCTTGCTCCTAAGCTCTTAGTATTCCGGGAGGCCCCTAGCAGACAGTGCACCTCTGTCATCTGGGTGTTCTACTAAATCTCTGTAACAGAGAGTCATGGCCCAAAAGGACCTCACATTAAAAGGCCAACAGGACACAAGAAATGGCACTGAAAAATGCTGCTTTGCTTGCTGAGACTGAAACAAGAGCCACCCAGATGCTTTCTTCCACCACAGGCATCAGGCAGAGGTTTGTATCAGAGGCACTGATATAAACACGTGAGGCCTCAGAAGGTCAAAAAGCAGCAAGGTCTGATGCAGATGTTCTGTAGGTGCTCGCCAAGCTGAAGGCAGCCGTTCATATGGCAGCAGACAGCAAAGAGTCAGGAAAGCCACCACATCACTGCCTGCAGCAGTAGGGCTCTAGGTTCCTGTTAAAAAAAACCTCTATCCTGGAAGATCCATCAGCACCAATGGGAAACTGCTGTTTCCATTTCCTTAAAAACAGGACCTGTAGGATGCTGTCCTATCCTTTCCTTCTGTCGTCAGACCAGAAACCTCAGAGGGGCTTACAGAGACTGGGAGATGGTTTCACAGCGAAGATGATGTGAAGGTAAAAAAGGCCCCACTGGCCTTTTTAGCACAAGGAGCACCCATAAGGGATAGAAACTGGTTTCTGGTAGAAATTAATCCTGATTGGAATTCAGTACTGCAAACTCAGAGTGGTTTGCATTTTGTGACATCTATGGTTCTCAAATGTTGATGTTATTTTAAAATGTTACTATATAACTGAGGCATTTCTCAGAAAAGTTTGGTTGAAAATGTAAGAATTTTTTTTGTCCTACTTTGCAGCATTTCTCAGATGCGATCCTTGTGGAATTATTTACCAACAAATGCCATATTTTGTCTTTAAGTTTGGAAATTTCTGTCTCGCATGTGTCACAAGTAGTCACTACTTGTATCTCTGAAGTGTTTATATGCAGCATTATGTAAACTGCCTGTTGCAAAGAAAAATCATGTTTCAAATATGCAAGTGAATCTCACACTTGTGAAAACGAGCTCCTGCCGGGTTTGGCACATCCTGGACCCAGGCTGTGGCCACCTGGACGCTTTGTCTGCCCATCTAGCTGCATCGTGGATCACAGGGCTGGCTTCAGTTCTTTCAGGAGGGGACTCAGCACCCTTGCCTGCAAGGACATGGTTTTGCCCTCATAGCTCCTTTTGCACTCTTGCCCTAATGCCACACAGGGACAAGGCTGGGACGGCTTTGTGAGACCTTCTACGCTATTCTTGACTTTTCTGTCCATTAAGCAGCTCCTGCAAAAAGAGTTGTTAGAGAGGGAAAAAATGAAGCTCCGCGTGTTACACAGCTCTGCCCGTTGCACAGCTGATGCACAGTATGGTACAACACCGCTGAGCACAGAGTGATCCAAGGCCCGTTTGTGTCTGACATTTTCCAAGTACCTACTGCTGCACAGCTTATTTAAGCCCACACAGCACACTTACCATTATTACTAGTTATGGCAACACATTCAATGGTGTTTTACATATTACCAGCATAGATGATTGACACAAAATAAACAACAGCCAGTGAAGAAAAATAAAGCTAGTTGAACAAGGTAAAGTTTATTAATTCTTTTAATGTTTTGCCTTTAATAAGAGGGTGGGTTAACTATCTGTTGGAAAGAGAGTAAATCAGTTCGCATCACACCTTGTAGAAGAAGAGAAAAGATGTGTCTTCAGAAGGAAAAGCAATCAACACAAAGGGTGGAGAAAAAGTATAAATCAGGATGGTTTATGCTTTCTTCCACCTTGTTGTAGATTGCTTTTTCTTCTGTAACCTCCCTCCCTCCTTCTCCCCTTTCCTCTGTCCTTCACTAGCAACACAGCTTACCTCCATATATACCCTCTTACAACATTTGAATGTGTTATAAAAGTAAAATCACGGTTTATAGAATGCTCTGAGTGCTGTGTTACCTCTCTTTTCATTTTAGACAGGGGAATGTCCAACTCACAGGAATTTTTGGATCAATAACTCACATTGAATTTACACTTTGCTGCTGAGATATGGACTAGAGGCAGCTGAATTTTGCTTCTAAACTCTGAATCCCAGTGAGTCTGTACTGCTCTGTGAATGCAAGGCCATCCTGATCATGTCTTCTGAAGAATGCTTCTGGTCTTTGACAAGGACATTATCCTAGCCCAAGCCACAAGCAGTGAGAGATTACATTGCTGATGTAACTGCTAATACGACTTGTCATGGGACTAAGACAAAAAGTGGTGTCCTACACAAGGTCAGCTCCTGCTTTTCTTGGATATATGTTTATTTTTGTGTACATTAGATTGAGGTGCCAAAGTCCCATTCTTTATCTCTTGGGAAGTGTCAAAACACCTGCTTTGAAGAGACCTGCCACAGAGATTGTACTCTTTCCTTTTTTACATTCTTAGATTGAAAGGTTAATCTTGGTAGGATTCCAAGTGTTAGTTCTGTCTCCAAATGATCATATAACAACATCTGATAGCTGCAATACTTCCATTCTAGGAACTAAGTCAGTTTAAATTTTGAGGAGAGAAATGCAACATTAACACATGTTCCTTGTGATCAAAGTATAATAAAAACTTGAACTCTGTATTCATAATCCTCTTATGAAAAGCAGTGTATGATAGCACTCACCCACATATGCCAGGCAGAAATGCATATTGGTGTTTCCAAGAGGAAGGATCAAGAATTGCATTAGGATGCAAAGGTAAGGCATATAGTGATGGATTTACTTATGCTAGCACACCTGATAGAAACATGAAACTTGTTTCAGAGGGTTGAATGCTGTCAATGAAAATAGAAAATGCAGTCTGTGGATAATCAGGAAGATGATCTCAGCTATACTTTTCCCTTCCTGCAAATCTTGCTTAGATGCCCTCCTTAAAGAGTGCAATCAACAAGTTGCCAATAAAATCTTATAAATTTGCAGGTGTCAGCATAACAGACACAATATGCTGGATAATAAGGTCTGAAAAGGGAACCTAAGCTTTTCCTTAAGATTGTTTTGTTCTTTAATTCAGACAGCAACTTTACTTTTCAGTCTTGTGTACTGAGAACATATTTCACAAAGCCACTTAGGTGATATCACATTTTTATGTTGAAATGTGAACATAGCTGCTGTAATGTGGCCTGATTTACTGAGTGTCCATGAGGACAAGCAAAAACAACATCACATTTCATGGATTTTTTTTTTTTTTTTTTCCTGTGGGGAAACAAATACTTTAAAGGAAATGATATACTGTGAAGCTACACATGGACTACTGAGTTTGGTCTTTTGTTATAAATCCTGCAGTGGCTCCTTCACTCCAAAGTGAACAGGTCTAGGTGGCTGATGATATTGCTCCAGAATGATGTATTCATCTGTGCTGTTGAAATAGACTTCAAGAGCTCCATCACAGAAAAATCTGTTAACTGACTTCTATCAGTAGGAGTGATTTGTGTTTCCTTTGGAGCTCAGCATTTTGGCAGTGTCATCCTAATCATATGGGAGAAATCTCTGAATTTATATAAATCAAGAAAATATCATTTGTGCAAGTATTTCATCTTCCCTCCAAGTTCTTAAAACAGTTCCAAACAAGGTTGAGTTTGACTAGGAAGGAGGCAAGTGTTTCTCTTCTTATTTAACAGATGGACAAATTAGGCATGGATAAGATTCTTGATGCATGTAATAATGGCACAGGAAGTTTTGACAAAACCAGGAAAAGAATCTAAATGAACAGGAAATGAACAGTTTTCCTGTTACAGACACCTGGAATATTCTTTTTTTTTTTTGGCTTTCTCTTACAGAAAAGAGCAAGATGATTGAGAGAAAAGATGGAGAAATGTAACACAAATGTCTTCTTTCCATATGGCATCCAAAACACCCATATCATTCAATTTGTGTGTGAATTTTTAAAATTTACGTTGAAAAAAAACCCCAACCATTAAACCATTACTAAGATAAACTAGAAGGCAATCTTTCCCATTATATATTTTAACTGTTAAAAATAAAAATTAAAAAAAAATAATGATTCATCATGTGTTTTTTAAAGAGTATTTAACCCTTCCTACAACAAGAATTATGCAGCTAAGCAGGGAGAAAGAGACAACAGAGAAGAAAGGAATATTTATTTTCTTTATATGCTTTCAGAGATAAGACATAAATTACAGTGAAGTTAACAAATACCGAGACCCTTTGGCATTTGACACAAGAGCCTTTTCTCTTTAATTTTGCATCCTAATAATGCTCGGAGTCCCTTCGTTTGAGCAAGTCACTGGCAGATGTTTTATTGTGTCTGTTGTTTCTCCTCTGGGGCTGTACATTAGGTTAAAATATCACAAATAGCTGCTATTAAAGTGTGAGTCGCAGTAGCTATAATTTTTCATGACAGCCAAAGAAAATGTGACATGTTTAGGAAACTCTGTCATTGATGCTAACACTCAGATCTCCAGGCAAATGTTTAATGACATACTCAGCATGCTGTGCAAACTCCACTATCTACCAAACAAAAGGTTACTACTAGAGAACTATAAATACTCAGAAATGTCACTAAACAATAGGAGCTCTTTTCTTCCTGATCACTGAAGGCAAGATAGAAATCGGAGCGATATGAACTGCAAGAAAGAGGAGGCTTTTTACATATGCAGTTGTTTTTGTTTGACGCCTGTAAATACTCTGCTCTAGCATATCCACCGCTTGTGCTTAGTGCAGAGCGACAGCTTTCTTCTTTTGTTTTGATTTCAGCTTTCGTCTGGCAGTGAGAATCCAGGCTTGCTACTGTTCAACTGCCTTCATTCTGCTGTACAGGGAAGCAGGAGATAACTAGCACACACACACACACAGCCCCTGAGACTGCGCAGCATAAAGCAAGAAATCCTTTCTGTAAGCAGGTCCTGTGCTACCAATAACATGCCTAGTGTGCTTTCACGGTTTCATGACTTACCACCATTTGCCTTCTTAAATGATACACTATATATTTATTCAATCTTTATGATTCCTGTTAGAAAACTTAGGAATACACAAATGACAAATATGGATATTAACATGAGTAATGCAAAGTGCTGCACTGTGGTCTAAAAGTCCTAAGGATCTGTGCAACACTACAACATAGGTTTATGGTCATTTAAAGTAATTTCAAATGCTCAGCAGCATGAAGGAGAAAAAGGAAACCATTCTGTTTCATCCACAAAGACCAACAAGTCTGTGAACAGCAGAACTAGAAGTAAAGAATAAACATGGCCAGAGAGTTGGGCTGTAATGCTGTAAAATGCCATGGAAACCACGCACTTGGCTTTTCTCTGTTTCATGTGGAGGGCAATTGATTTTGCCTTTCACTGAGTGAGAGAGAGTGTCCAGTGGTGAAACAGAGATGGGCTTTCAAACTGTTCAAATATATGATGAGTCTTAATCACGGTACTATGGCAGGTTAAGAGTTTAAACCTGCACAGCTTGGAGATGATGAAGCTGCCTGGGGATGAGAACTCAGTGCAGTATATTGGCACCTAAATCAGGGTTATGAGATCTTGGGCAAGAAGAGAACTGAACACACACAAAAAGAAACAGGAGCAGAATGTACAGATATCCCTGTAGATTAAAGCAAAGGAAACAGCTTCATACATTTCTGTTCTTGGAGGGCAAGGATTGCTGATTGTTTTCTTCATCTCCAGAGGAAATAACAGAGGTTTCCATGTTTTAATTTAGAGGGGAATAATATCACCTGTGCAGAATTCTCTTTTAGGCAGTCTCCTCAGTCCCCATGACGGGAAGCATGGGAGCTGCAGGATTCATTGCAGTACTGTTATAAACCCAAGCTCATGGAAAAGCAAGGGCTGCAGCAGTAAACATCAGGGCTGGTATGAAACACATGGTATATCCACCAGATCAAAATGGGTTGTTAAAGCAGACTCTATTTAGATAGTTGTCTGCTTTTCTGTGTTTCTGAATTGCAGAGCTGAGCTGTGCAAACCCTCCAAAAAGCAACGTGAGCTGAGACATGCATGTGAGTTTGAGCTCTCACTCAAAGCACAGTGTGGGGTGCTCCTTGTGTTATAGGTGTCTCTGCCCTACGTGGGAGCCCTCCTGGGCTTTTTGCCTTTGGTGTCAGAGTTGCTTCAGTGCAAGGGGTAATGCTTGCCAAAGGGCAAATTTATAGCAGATGGTGAATGTGATGTTTTTCAGCACAGTTTTAACAGCAGGTTCTGTGGTGAGCTCTTGGAGACTCTGGATATCTATCTCCAAATGAGTGTTTTAGGAAGTTAATCCCCTGTAAGCTTTGTGCAGTTCACACAAAGATATGAAGAATCCAGAGGAAGATGGGATTTAGGATTCACCTATCTTCTCAGAATTTCCTAATCACACATTTTCTATCATGTTTTTCTGAGCACTGCAACACCACGTACCTATATATATAATTTTTTGCTTTAGCCAGGGAAAGCACATCAGGCAGTCTCATCACTGGATGGGGCATTTGCTTTCAATCTAGGCAGTCACTGGCTGTAAAAGAAGCTGAGGAGAGAACAATTTCAGACTGATTACAACTGTTTTGAATAGCTAACAAATAACTAGTAGTTATACTGACTACTGTCTTATAAAACAAGTTAAACTAACACTGTCTTATAAATGGTAGTTAAAAAACAGTAAAGAAAGGGCAGAGGAGAAAAAAAGAAGGCATTTCTTCTACTCTGTATTACAAGCATGGGAACCAGAAGAAAGGATGAAGACACAGACCATCTTCAAAGAAATGCAAAATGCAAGAATAGGCATTTTTCCATATTCATAGGACAGGAAATGCATAAATGAGAAATAAGTTTAATCATAGAATTTTTCTTCTGGCAAAAGAAGTTTGAGCCTGTAGACCTGAGGCTGGGTGACAACCTTTACATAAAAAGTGGGGTTGGGACTGGTGCTGCATCTTTCTCAATAGCAATTTTATCTACATGCAGACAATACAGTAATTCTATATTATCTGCATGTAGAAGTGCCATGTGGGTGCAGCCATGAGTGATATGTCCCAAACTGGACCAGAGAGGCTGAACATAACCTCTCTTAAAGCCTGAAAAGTTCAGAAATCTAAAAGAAAAATGGATAGGAAAGGCTGTTAAGAGCTTTCTTGAAGGCTGTATTAGTTATCCAAAGTAGCCATCAGTATGACATTTTCAATGGTTTTTAGAGAATGCAAAATATCCCAAGGCCCCACCTAAAAATATTTGGTGATCTCTGATGCCAGCATGCTTGTGCAAAGGTGCATTTCTGATAGTACCAAAGCCTTTGCAAGCAGCCAGAGAGAAGCGCTGGAACCCCAGGAGCTCCCAGAGGCCTAATGGTGTGCTGCAAACAAAGTACAACAGAGAAAGATTGGCAGACATTAGAGAATTACTGTCTGAGCTAACATCAATGGAAGCTTTGATGCAAGCCTCTTTCAGGGAATTACAATAAAAGGTAGAGTGACTGAAGTTGAGGCAGGCTTAAACAAGCATTCAGATACAGTTACTGATACAGATAAGAGACGTCAGGAGCTTGAAAGCAAGGACCTAAAAAATAGATAATTTTGAGAACCAAGAGAGAAGAAATAACACTAGATTGAAAGAAATCCCAGACCAGACCAACATAAAGAAGGAGGAACTCTTCAAAAGAGTGTTAAATTCCCATGAAAGGAACTCTTGAGAGAGAGACAGAGAATTTCCTGGGTATATGTAGGTGAGGCACCTCATACACATTGCAGACAGCTATGGGCTTTTACTCTTAACACCCGTGGCTTTTATACTGTGCTGCGTACCACACTGTACCAGTGAAAAGAAAATGAGCACTTAAGAGGAATCATTAAACTGTGAAAAATTATATAGCCCACTAAGTTTAGGGAATGAGCATGGAGGTCAGGAGAATAACAGGGGAAGCACTGATCAGAGAGAAAGAATGCACAGAAATGGAGAGAGTACCCCAAATAACCTCAGTATTCAGTGCATGAGGGCGTAGGTGCCACAAAATGGCAAGTCTAAAGAGCCAAGACATTGAGCTTGAAGCTTTCTGCTGAAGGCAAGAGAGCTGAGTGCCATGCTGCCAGACTGGGACATAGGTTTTCTGCCTCTGTGCTGCCTGAGACCATGTAGCCAGGTCTTCATGACAGATACTCACATATTTTCTTCACTAGCACAAAGCATGGTTCATTTCTCTCTGCAAAAGCTGAGAGTACAGGAAGAAGAAACGATCACATCCAACCATATGAGCCCACAAAATGAGGAGATTTAAAGCATTTCAGCCCCACTTTTCCCAACCCAGAAGTTCTTTTCCCAACACTGCTTTTTTATTTTCTATTCAAAAGTCATGAGCAGTGATTAAAATGCTGGCCCCTTCACTCCTGAAGAAGTGCAGGTACTTTTTAAGTTACAAGTGCCTTCCTTCTTTCTCTTTTTATCTAGCCAAATAAATCCTGAAATTTGAAGGAGATCTGAATCTGCTGTGGCCGGAGGAGACGTTGAGCAGGTTTCCCTTTTTCTGCAGGAATGTGCCAGTCATCAGGTCAATACACAAGGATTTTTTTTTTCCTATTACATTTGTTGGTAGATATTCTCATGGTGTAAGAATATCTACCAAGTCATACATTTGAGGGGCTGGAGAGTGGGATATCTGGTTTATATGCCAGCTAGTCAGTACTGTAAAGAAGGAAGAAGCTGAATACTAATGTAAATAAAAAAAAAACTAGTTTTGTCAACCCAAGGAATAATTACACAGACTATTAGAATTGCAGCTTTGCATTGCTTTGAATAAGTTCTTCTAAAATCTAGGAAAAGCTTAGATTGTAAGAGCTTAAATTCCTTCCTTGATCCTAATGGTTCCATTACCACCATCTGTTTTTATCAAAACAGAAGAAAACACCATTTCCTACATTTAGAGCAGTATTTTGAGGTGTGTTAAACAGGGTATACTTCAAAGGCTTAATCACAAAGTGGGTTTCATTTGCATTTCCCATTTAGGCAAAACTGATAGGATGGATATAGAAGTTTTAAAAGCTCAAACTACACACCAAGGTTAAGGGCTGACATCGCAGTGATTCAGATCCTGGGTAAAGAAGAGCTAGGAAAGCTTAACAGAAATAAATGTGAAGGAATATGTGAGGAATTTGTAGAAGACTGAAAAAAGCAGGAAGAAAAACCTTACCAAGGCATTAAACTGAGTAAGGCTTGCAGCCCTGTTCGGTTGGTTTCCTGGAATCTCAGCAAATTTCAAAATCAATAGAAGCCCATCTTTAACTGACTTGAAACCTAACAAAGACAAATTTGATTTTGCCTCTTATAGGCCTGTCTACTTGTTCTGTATTGATGTTCAGATATTCACCAATGTGCTGGCTAATAAGGTGAACTCTCTACTGCCTGATTAGTTAGTGCAGACCAGAGAAAACGTTTTCAAAGGCATTAATTAGCAGATAATATATGAAGAGGTGTAAGTGTATGAAAGGTATGCCGTTGTCCTGTGATGTAAAGATTGTCTTAAAAGGAGCCAAATTAAGTGACTTACAGAGGAGCCCTGGATTGCATGGATAATGGGAAAACATCACAAGTATTAGATCAATAGGTACGATTCCATTATAAAATTCCTTTGGCTGAAGTCAAAGTTAACTACAGCTTTTTGTATCTTCAGCATATACTTCATTTTTGCAATGGTCCTGTCACTGTTGCAGAGATTATCACAAAAATTCCATCTTGCAGGTATAAAATATAGGAGATTTGGAGAATGAAGTTACACAGAATATAAATGACATTTTAATGATGATTGCTGATCCACTTCTTGCACAGGCTATTGCAATGAAAGAAATAAGGAAAGAATTTGTGAAGTTTATAGAGGATCCAAGGCTTAGTCAATTAAACCAAACTTGTAGCATTAGTATTTCCAACAAGTCAGGCTACTCACAAATCATTACAAAGACAAATGTGAACTCAGTGAGAAAAATCTTAATCAGTCCTGAGGAGTTTCTACCGTCTCCCTCCTGAGAAAAAGACATGATGCAAATTACATTTCTGTAGCAGAAAAGACAAGAAAAGATTTAATACAAAGGAACAAGCCAATAACACCAGGAACTGCTCGAATGGCAAAAGCGAATCTTCTCACCATGAGTTTCTACTTCACGCACTTCTATTTTATCTCCTTATTCCCTTGAAGAAGATCTGTAGTCTTCCATTTTAGGTATCACTTAAGCAGAAGAGTAAGTCATCCTCAAAATAAATATTTAATGTAGGGTAGAACTGAGGAGAAAAACAAAAGGCATTTGGAGTGTTAATCCTCACCAACTGTGAGCACAGCCAGATCATAATGCTTCCCTTTGGAAAGTCCCCCAGTATATGAGCACACGGCCCAGGTGATTTATACATCTGGGTTTGTATCAGCTGATGCTCCAACAGTTTAAGAGTGCTACAAGACAGTCTGAAACAAAACAACCTCTTTTTTTTCTATCTATGTAGTTAATGCCAGTAGAATGCAATTAATGTATGGATGCAGGCTCTAAACATCTCACCAGTCAAGAGGTCAGGCCAAAAAACAGAATGGAAAAACTTGGACTATTTTGCATGTAATTAAAAAAAAAAAAAAGAAGAAGGTCAGATATTTAAGACTCTTAGTGGAAGCAAAAAATCTTTAATGTTTTTATTTTAGAAACAGAGGAACACAGAGGAATGTTTTTCAAGCAGGGACATGGCAGTACCTCCAAAATGCAACATGCTCTTCTGTAATCTGCCAGGCAGACGGACCGAAAGCCAAGCTGTCCATGCAGCCAGCTTGCTGCCAGGGTGGAGGCCAGTGAGGAGCCAGCTGTCTGTGAAATAAGGAGTGCCAGTCAGCCAGCCATGGATAGCCTATCATGAGACTTCAGCCGTGACGTTTCCCAGGGTTTCTTGTCGCCCACCAGAATTTTTGCTGGGTAACACAGTGTCCCAGGAATATAGGAGTCCACCATCCTCCATGGAAAGCTCTAAGGACCTGGGGGTCTGTGACCCACTTTCAGAGCAGCCTGCCAAAACACTTGTTGAGAGACAATAGGTGGAAATGCTCACGGACTGCTCTACTGGGGAAGTGACACACCTGTTTGGGTGCAATTCAGTGGCCTTGATATGCTCCCAACACAGGGGAAAACATCAGTCTGAAAATGTCTAACCTACTTCAAATTGCAAAGAGATGCATGTGTTTAGAGAGCTGAGCCATTGTCATGTCTGGAAGTTGTGAAATGTTCTTATCACCTATGGATCTGTCACATCACTTGAGGGATGCCTGACAGACAATTGTAGTAACAGGTCTATAAAACTTCAATTTTCAACCTAGAACTTTGTCATTATTCTGGTTCTTCATAGTGATACAAAATCAGCGATGAAATCTGTCCTGAACTTCCTGGTCCCACCTAGGGCCCCTGAATTGAAGGGCAAACAGGAGGAATGGTTTGGAACAGCTCACCTTGAAGACACCAGTGAATCATAGAGGTGGTATCAAAGCCACGGCTCTCAGATCAAAATCTTTTACAGATCAAAATCTGTGCGAAGTAGAACGACCTGCACTTCACATAACAATAATAGTTTAATGCCTGTATCTCTTGCAATCTGACTGCAGAAACACATTCCAGCAGTGAAATTTGTTTTCATTCAAGGAACAAATTAATGTGCTCCCTCTTCCCCAGTTACAACCAGATTCAAATATTGCTAGCAATTACTCTGTACAGGCACAGGCTATTATTACAGTCAGGGTCTAAGAAACAGACCCAGAAAGGCATGCCCTGAAGGCTTTTGAATTTTCAGTCCTCAAAAAATCTCAGGTGATCTGACACCTAACGGAAATTTTGCTCAATAAGGCAGCAAACTGCCTGGAGGGGACCCAATAGCAAGGGCCTCATCTCATGCCCCTTTGCCCATCTGGATCCACAAAATAAGTACATGTGGAGGATAGCATGTCTCATGCCTGCAGACTGAGCCAGCGGGCTCATGAGCTCACCAATTAGACGGGACCTCCAAAAACAAGTAGAGAATGCAGCAGCATTGACTTGGATTAAGAGCTCTGTGGTAGATGTATTCCCTGGGCAACACTGCTCCTAGTTTCAAGTGAAGCCTGGAGCCACAGTTCTCACATGCTCCAGAAAAGTTTTGGTGGTGAGGGTAAGCAGCCTTCTGTGCTGCAGGGGCTGGTGAGCTGCACATGTGCCCATTCTTAGCCTTCACCTAAATGAATATTTATGGTGAGAAGAGAGCGAAGTGCAAGAGACATTTCATATCATCTGGCAGCAAGGGCGTTGTGCTGCCAGTTTGAGCTATAGAGCAATTTGATGTGGATTGGAAACAGAGGACCTCCTAGTTTTATGATGGGAGTTGGGACCGTGTCCCCTTTGGCGACTGAGTGCTGCTATGCCATGCAAAGCACAGAATTTCTTCCTGACTCCTGTGCTGGGGCTGCCATCAGCCTGGTGACAGGAGCAGTGACTTTGCAAAGCAGTTGAGGTGGGAACCAAAGTCTCCCATGGAAAGACACCAGCTAACCCCAGGAGTCAGGTGTCTTGACCTGTCTCTGTCCTATAGCCACTGTGAGGAGAAGGATCAGCTTAAGACATAGCCTCTCTTCAGTTGTTCTTCTTGACTGCTTAAGACACACCCATCCTAAAATTTAGACAGTGCAACATTTAAGGCCCTTGCGTGGATCTAGCCACACAACTGTTGCTTTCTGGATAGGGATATTCTGCCAAATATTCTTTAACAGAGCTATGAGCAGCTCAGCACCATTTTCCCATGTGCAGACAGACTGAAATTGCGTTTCTCTCATGCCATTTAACATGTTAACCAGCTAGGCTTTTTACAGGTATGACTTTTAAGCAAAAACATTCTCACTGAGTTCTGAATCCTGAGTCTCAAATCATTTCCCAAGGCTTTCTCAGTGCCCCAAATTATATTGTAGCCAATGTAACTGCTGTCAGTTGCTCCTGGTAATTTTTTGCCCTTCAGTTCTTCATTTCATGTACATTTCAGAAGCAAAGGAGAAACACAGGTGTAGGGTAAAACAAGCTGAATTTGCTGTGACAAATAATGCGAGAAATATCTTTCATGGATTATTCATTTTATATTGAATGCAGTAATAATCACAATTCTTGAAACTTACCTGAAGCTGCAGTATTTCCAATTCGCCACATTAAAAAGTCAGGGAATCCAGGGACACTTACTGCATAATTTAAGCCCTGTTTGTCACAGATTGCACAGGGTCTTATCCATTGGAATTATGGGCAAACAGATAATTAGCAAGATCTATGGTAACTTCAAGGTGGTTACTGGATGGGAGCTGCCTTCTAGCAGGCACTAAAGACAGGGGCATTGAAAACCTAATTAGCATTCAAAAATACTTTAAACAAAGGATGTCACAGACAGTCTGGGCAAGAAGGGGGATACTTATGCTTCCATCTAACTGTATAGTTACATAAAATACCCATATAAATGATAATGGGCTATATTCCATACAAAAGAAGGCAGCCATTGAATAAAGAAGACATTTAATTGTACATGCATCTTTCAGCGTTAGGAAATATCTCCTGAACCAATCTGCATCCCACAAGCCTGGTTTGGGGACTAAAATTATGATGAGCTAATGGGTCAGTTTTATTCAGTGCTGGCTATTTCCAGAAGCCTGCAGACAATTAGATTTTATCCATATATGGATATAGGAGAAGGCTCATCCTTTAAGTGATAATTAATGCAACATGGTAATTAATGGAATACCAAAAGATTACAAAGGCAAACACTACTAATAGAGGTGAGAGGACTTTTGAAGTTGCAATGTGAAGAGAGAGCAGAAAAATTCCTGCTAGAATCAGCATTAGAGACCTGGATCACTCCTTTCTTTGCTCAAGGCTATCACAAAATACCAGCTTCTGTTTGCTTTTACATAATAGCACTATGTGAGAAAGATTTAGCTGGAGTAACAATTATAGATTATTCCTCAGTTTAAGACAATAATCTTCTGACATTTTGCTGCAGGTAGAAAAGAGATGAAAAGTTTGACTCAAACAGTTTGACCATATGAGTCACCTAAAGCTACTGAGACTTACAGAAATATTTTCACTAATACTGTATTATTTGGATCAGGAGCTAGTTCAAGGCATACAAAAACCATGCCTGCTCTCCACTTGTAATCAAGGTCCAGTATCCAGCAACATCTGCTAAAACAACAAGGGCTGAAAGGTTTTTGTTTTCCTGCTCATACAGGAATGGGATCCTGATCTCAACCAGCAGAATTTACAAATGCAGGACAGTATTAAATCCAATACTAGTCAGCTGAATCTCAGTGTGGAATATCTTTTTAAGCAATGGGTGTATAGGGAAAAACGCATGGGCTATGTTCCTAAGCTACTGCCAATACTGTCACATGCTGATCTTAACTTACATGTTATAATTTGGTTACTCACCATCATCCAAATTCTGATCTAGATGACAGTAATGTAATTTTGGACTTCAAGATCATCATGTTCCCCTGCTTCAGGCCAAAGACAAAGACATTTGGTTCCAAATCACTAATAGCTTTTGCTCAAAGACCTGGTATAAAGCAAATAAACATGCCAGACTGGCATTTATTTCCTGATTATATGCAACAAATAAACCCTCAGCTGTTTAAAAGGAAACTTTGTATTATATTGACATTATAAAGCCTTCTAAAGCTTTCTTGTGAAGCTACATGAAGTGACCTCAGCTAGATGTGAACCCACCATGGGTAATTGAGTTCAGAGGTCGTGCAATAGATAAGGCCTCTTATTTTTTAAATGCTTTTAGGCTAATTGCATTATTTACTAATTAGGAGAGCTTGATATTCACAGAGATCATTCTGTGTGCATACCAGCTCAGGGGGAATAACAAATCTCCTCTCCTCTCTCCCTTTCCCTGAGACCTCTCAGAGGTGGCTCTGAACCCCATTTTCCTCTCAGGGAAGGACTAAGTAGAGAAAGAGGGCAGAGGAAAGGGCACTGTATTACTGCTACAGGGTCATTGCTCATTCCTCCATCCACACCACAGGTTTGCCACCACTGTCCAAGGTTAATTTAACAATTTGAATCTTACGCAATAATTTTTTTTCTATAAAGACTATATGGCACACACAGGAGATCACTAAAGTAAGGCAGAATAGTAAGGAGGGTTTGTATACGGTAAAGACTTTTAGCGAGGGGATGTGCTCTAAGGGCTTCTTTCAATCAATAGTACAAGATCACTGAAGTTCCCGAAAAAAAGGAAATTTAAAATACCCCAATTCAGAAGCAATTGCAAAGTGACTTTATTTTCAGATTTACTATGGAAGATGAAGGTGAATTAATCATTGGTCTGGAAGATTGTGCTTGTATAAAGACCAACATTTTGATGATTACAGAAGTAATCTGTGCAAAAGGTAGGGCAGATCCAATGCAGAACACACATTTTGGGTATTTTTGAAGGAGTCAAAGAGAGCAGAAATAACTGGAAGAAAAAGCAGTGCTGTAAAATGCCATTTAGGTTTCTTCAGAAAGGGTTGTTATGTGGCAAGAAAGCTGTGAGTCTACAGTCAGAAGAGAAGTGACTTTGGTCCTAGATCCTTCTACTGAAGTGAAAGAGGCTATCACAAATGAGGTAAATCCAACAAAATGTAGCACAGGAGAAAAGAAAGAAATGGATAATAATCAATATAATTCATGAAGTGAACATAATTGATAAGAGAGGCTAATAAAATAATGGAACTGTCTCTGGGCAACATAAAATAAGATGCTTTTAAAAAATATACTAGGAACAAATGAAACCCCAGCAATAATACAAGCCCATTACTAGGAATGATAATGCCATTAATAATGAGACAGGAAATGAAGGAGTGAACAATAAATTAATCCCTGTTCTGTTTTCAAAATGAAACCAGAGGAAGTTCTTTCACAGAAAGATGATAAAGCATTCAGTTAAGAGCTGAGAAAAAATATTTAAAATATCCAACCCTTGTACAAGGGATAAATTCTTTCAAATCAGCAGGCCTGGATAACTTACACCCTAAAATTTCAAAGAATTATTTGAAGGGATTTCTGCTCAGACCAACAGCAAAATCCTGAGAGGCTGGAAGTAGGCTGATCTTAAAAGAATTGTAAGGTTATCCAGGTCTCTCTAGTACAAGTAGTTTCTTGGTAATCAGTCTCAGACAAAATAGTTTAAACCAAGATGGGGTTCAGTTATTAATGATAACAAATATGATTATATGATTATATAATAATATTAATTATATGTGTGGAAATTATCAGTTTGGTTGATATACCTACTCTGGTGAAACAGGCTTTTGTAAAGCACTTGCCTTATTACTGACAGGCACAATTAATGCCACCACTCATCACCAGAGAAGTACACATTAAATGGATTACAGTCAAGCTAATAGACAGATCTGTGAAATTTGGCACCAATAAATTGTCTGCAAGTATGGGTGTTTCCTGAGGTGTTTTACAGAATCACGCAGTATTCAATGGAATAGATGTAAACAAAAATAAACTGTAAACTCATAAAATATTGACTAACATAAAGACTGGATTGACTCCCCCAAACAAATTGAAGTGTAAAACAAATATAAAGTCATGAAGAAAATACGCCAGGCAGATTTAAAGAGTTAGAGGTACCTCAATAACCATGATTTAATTTTTGATTTTATTGTCTCCTTCGTTTTCCCACATGCCTATCCCAAAGTCATGTCTTCTAAGATGTCCCAGGACAGGCATAGGTCAATGTGGTACTTAGAATATGGCATCCTTCATCCTATCTCCTGAAAGCCTTGATCAGGCAAATCCTAAAAATGCTTACTCTGTGTCTGCTACTCCTCCACCCCATCCCACCCTCTTCCAGGTTAGACCCAAGAAGAAATAAAAAAAGCAACAGCCTTTTATTTCTAAAGGACTGCTGATGTGTGAGGGTACATTCATACTTTTTAAACCGTGACCAGGATTTATCATGGTGATGGAGAGTAGAGTTTCAGCTGTGCCATCTTCCAGCTAGGGTCTCACTGCCACAATTTCTTTTTTGGTTTCTGAGGGACTGCCTAAATGCTTATCAACAACCTAATGGGGGCTATATAAAAGGTGTATTCAGACTCTCGTGGTGAAACATATGATATTGAATCAACAGGTCTTGGCTAACAAACATTAGCAAAATAACCGGTAGAATGACTCATACCAGTATCAAAGATGAGTATGTGTCAGTATCCAGATTTTGAAGAAGAAGAAAACAAAACTGCAGGAAACTTAAGGTTTCCAGATCCAGAAAAGTCTGAGTTTTCCCTAAGTTTGCAGTCTCATGGGAGCCAAAGATGCTAATTTCTTTGCTAAAATTATGAGCCACAAAATGCAGCAGATATCAAAATATCAGTGGATTTGAAAAGCAATTGAAAACGTTAATGAAAGAAAGACCATTGAAGACTATTAATTAACCACAGGCTGGTTCAAACTCAGGAAAATTCAAGAAGATGAGGAGTTCTTGTTATGTTCTGTACCTCCTCAGAGAATCTATGTGATATATCAATGAATTTTACTTCTAAAACAAAGAAAAAGAGGCAGATCACGTGTCTACTGAGTTACCATGAGTTGTTTTCTGCTTTGCAAAGGGACAGGGCTTTCTCTGTAAATAATTGCACACCAAGAATGCAGCAAAGTAAGCTTCTTGGGAAGTAAATGATCCAAGAACAGTTTAACTGTATCAAGATTACATACTCCAGGGATTTAGCTGAAGCAGAAGGATTTACATGGTATGAAGCTCCTGAGAAACCTCTCAACAGAAACACAGCTTGCTTTCTTTCACATGGTGTGTGGTCCAGCAGCTGCTACTTAGTGTTTGTATTTTTTTCAGCAATCCAAGTCATTGGAAGACACTAAGTAGTCTGAAAACCAGCTACATCTTTAATAAACTGCATATTTTTTAAAGGGCTGTCTCAGAGGAAATGGCAATTCAGAAGGGTTAGGAGGTGCTCCTATTCTGTTGCTGAAAAGCCAGGAATTTGTAGTGCACAGATGAGGATAAGACTTCAAAAAGTGATGCAAGTATTCAGATGCAGGATAACATAATGGGAGCATTTGAAGCACACCTTTGATTCCGTTTTGTTACCTATTCCAGAAACTATAAGCATGGCAAAGTTGGTCAACAGTGCTTGATGTATTGGCAGTTCTTTGACAAGTCTGGATAACCAGTATGATGTGGGCATCATTCACCTTCATTTGCTTTAGGTCATGCGTTATTCTCCAGTTCATAGCTTCATAAAGCTGTGGAATAGCTTTTCTCTAGGAGAACTTGTGAAAAAAGAACATAGCAAAAAGGGTTAGATGTAACCATAAATATAATAAATGGCTTGCTAGAAATTACATTAAATAGCAGCAATGTCAGCCCAGAGATGAGTTCTGCAACGTTCCTGCTGCAAGCCTGTGTGGATGGATGATTCACTATGTGCTTGCTTTTCATGGACATCATCAAATGGAACACCCTATGTCACTAGTCATTTGCACTCCAAATACAGAAGACTTGTGCGTTGCTGTTTACCATTTCATCACACTTTCCTCATTCTCCAGACCTCTATTAAATGATGGGAAAGGAAAGAAGATATGGTAGCAGTTGTGTCTCCCAATCCTTTCTGTAGCATTTTATAATGAAACTTTTGACTACTCTTGCTGTTGTGTTATGGGTTTTTTTTTTGTTTGGTTGGTTTGGTTTTTTTGTTTGTTTGTTTGTTTGTTTGTTTGAATTTTCTAGAGAGAGTCCAAGGAAAAAGTTTTTCCCACTGTGCTTCTCTGCACCGTAATGCCCCCGACAGCAAGTCTGACGAATCAGCTTAGTGCTGAGTCCTGCAGCAAGATCCTGAGTACTTGAGCACAAACCATGCCCGCATTTTGCACAGTGACTCTGTGTTCACAGTACTCTGAGGAGCCTCACTGAAAACCTATCTAGCAGGCAGGCTCATGGATGAACTGCTCCCTGTTTGCATAGAGTTGCACTATATGAAGTTAGCCCTTCACAGAACTCAAACCACCACTGCATACAATCTACATGCAAAACTTTAAAAATCAAGTTTCCATAATTTTTCCAGTGGATGTGTCTTCTAAATACAAACTTCAAATACAGATACACGATACACTATAGTTAAAGAAACTCACACATTTTTTCTTAAAGAACATTTACTTGATAGTAAAAATTACAGAGAGGAAAGAATAAAATGGGACTGCAAGTCTCAGTGATGAAACCAAACCAATATTACCAATTCTAGATTCTCATGGAAAAAAAAAAAAAGAGAGAAAAGAAATAGCACTTCCTTTGACAATGACAACAAGGATTTGAAAATGATAACAGAAAGTCTACTGTCAGGATGACTTTATTACTATAATTGATAAGTCTGTTCTGTGAGATCATAGCCTATTTGGGGATTTTTGTCTCAGAGCTGCTTGCAGCAATGCATCTCCAGCTCCTCAGTCTTGCTGATGTACCAAGCTTGACCCTGTGCCTTGGAAATGTACTTACTATCAGTCAGGCTTGTTCGCATTAATGTAGACGACTTTTATTTATCATAGCAATATACTTCATTTATATTTATTGAATGCTGCCTCCTTTCCTTGAGCTTTGACCTCAGATTGACCCAGATGTTTGTATACTGTACATGGAGGTACTGTTACTTTTGTGGCTAACATCGACTGAAGAGCAGACCTGAAAAGACACTTGGGGCCAGGCTACATGGAAAAAACAGAAGAGACATATCAAATTACAGTTAAATCCAGCCACATTATTTACAACATCTCAAACAATATTTTTACGCCTCAAGGCTTTTATAGCAATTATTCAATACAGAGTGTGTATTATTTTAACCCCTGATTATAACAGATTTGACAGCTTGTATTATAGCTTGGTAATCATCACTAAAGATATCCTGGGACCTGCCTCAGTGTTTAGAGGTGACATGAGAAAGCTTCAGACAGTAATCCCAATTTGTATAACCAGCAGGTTTTATTTGGCTCCAATTACTTACCTAGCATACCTTCACTGATGTATAAATAAATAAACTAGACGTGCCTGAGTGTTCACGGCATAAGGCTACACAAGAGAAAGCCATGCAGGTGTTGGCTGACCCCCCCTGCTTGGTGTGTGATGCAGGTCCTTGTGTGAGAGTGCTGTGCTGGGAAGCTGTGTCAGAGTACAGAGCCGCAAGAAATGCTCCATACTCTCTTTTTGGGAAGGTTTCATTGCATTAAGTCTGTAGGACACCTGCCTCTTGCTCCTTCCAAACTACAGGTAGAAGAGGACAATTTCTAGCAATCAAATTACTGAGGCATAAGGAGTTACTAGTTGGCAGATAAACTATGCTACCTAATTGCATGAATGCTCCTTGTCTGTTACAAGCGAGAAATAAAATGTCTTAGCAGGAATTATGAAGGTGGTTTGTATTAGAAACAAATATTTTATTTTACTGAGCCTCATCTCAATGCTACTTACACAGAATGGTAAATGTGACCTTTGCAATGAGTTAAGCTAATGCTTTTTTGTTCCACCTGTGTATTATTAGGTGACATACACACATATAGTTACCCACTGTGGCAGGTCAATGGCAAATGTCAATGTATGGAAACTAGCTATGGAAACTCAGTTGCTTAAGATCATCTGCCAACATCTGGTATTTGGTTCAGCTTGTGTCAAAAACCATAAGAAAGAGGTAGGTTTTGAAATTAGGAGAATCAAAGCCTTTGATGAGTTTGGATAGGATTTCCATGTCCGTAACCTGAATGGAGTATGGATTCAGGGACAAGGACAGTAAAGCAGCAGCTGAAGAACACAAATGTGGCATCACTTATTGACCTCAATACATTCAGTGTATGGGCTACAACATCAAGAGTAACTTTTTCTTTTTTTTCCCTTCTTTTTTTTAAATTCTTTTTCTTGGCCACAGTGGGAGATTTGCTGCTATAGGCTGGGAGATTGCTACTCATAGATCTAAAATGAGTTTTCTCTTTGATTTTCCACTCCCGTATGTTTATAGCTTTTAATAATTGGTTTGCAAAGTCCTTAAAGAAACCAGTGCTGCGCTCTTGGAAATATCTTAGTTTACTCAGGCTCAAGTCCTTTCTCCCTTTGCGCAGTGGCCAATACGGTGTATGACTACAGCTCCTGCAAGGGCTTTAGGCTACACAGATAGACAGGATCTGTAACAGGAATAAAAAGGAAAAGTGAAAAAATTGAGACATTTAACTGCTACAACACTTTTCTTAAGTAAAACCCTAAGGGCCAGATTCTATGTCACTCCGTGTTATGTGCGCTTAAGTTACACCAGTGGAAATTGTAAAGCAGATGTAATTTCCTTCCTGCTCTCAGTACAGTAGCACTTTACATTACCAGACACTGCTGTCAGGACTTATTGAAGAATCGTGCAAAAGGGTTTCCTTTTCTTCCCTTAAAGATGAAAAACGGTGTCCTGAAAGAAATGGTAAAAGTGTCATTGCATGGACTTTCTCTCATTAAAGGAGCACTGGGAAAGGCTTGAAAATGTAGAGCATTCTGGTGACCTGGGAGTCTTCTCCAGCTCTAATTTCTGTGATCAAGGAGGCAAAGGATATAGACAATATTGAATTACGCCTGAGGCACAAGGATTCCTGGAGCTGATCGCCTCTCCCAGGAAAATGTCAGTCTAAAAGATTTTCCAATACTCACTAGCAGTTTTGACATGTGAAATTCAGGTGTTTCTTAGAACTCTAGCTGATGTTGTTGATAAAATTTATTATCACAAATGTCAAGGTAGTAGCCCAGTTGCTTTATTATTGAACTTTTCTTATGTGACCTTCCAGGAGATTATTAGTCTGCAGTGTTTTGTGATACTTCAGAAGGTCCAGTATGACCTTCCTGTGGTGACAGGACAGTAAATGATTAGAAATTCTCTATCTCCACTAGCCATATGGTAGGAAATGCAAAGACCTTTAATACAACTCTTTCTGGAGCTGATTAGCCATGTTTTTTTCTTTTTAATCTTTGACCTAAGGATCTCAGACTAAATGCTTGGGATGCATTTCTGATAGGTTTTGGGCAGTTAAATTCAAGGTCTTGCAACCCGGGGAACTCAGGTACAAGAGGTTACAAACCTACCTCTGGAGATAACTGGTCACATTCAGACACTCCATTCAAATCAGAAGGGAAATACAACCTCTTCCATTGCCCTCTTAAGTCCAGACAATGTTACTTGCTTATGGGTTGATTCTGCTTAACAAAGATTCAGATAAGCCTTGAACGCTTCTTCGAAAATTCTGAGCAAACAACAGGGAAGGGGAAGGAGAATGCTTCTTTGATAAACATATCTTATACTTTTTAAGAGTACAGGGGAGAATTTGAGAATCTGCTTCCTCTCAACTTTTCTCTGAGATGGCCATGTACACCTCTGCAAAGCTGGTGTTGAACCCACTGTCTACTTAGTAGCATTTTAGGTGAGGTTTGCTTCACTTGGGTTTCCATAATAAAGCAAAGCAGAAACTTTGGAGGACAACTGTATGTGTATTTTTGAAAAACAGACTTGATAACTAGGAAAATTTTTCATCTGGATTTGCTTTCTTCATGTCCCAGCAACAGGAGAGCCTACTCTCCTGCTGCTAACACTGAATGGCTGTAACAGATGGTTTCACCTGTCTTTTATGGGGTCTTCTCAGATCTGGCAAATATCTTAGAATCAGGAAAAGCACAAGGGACATTATTATTTTATCGTACTTCCTTAATTCTAACAATTATCAAAGGTTCAGTAACTGTGTCTATATCTTTTTTGACAAGCTAATACTATCAACCTTGTTTCTGCAGCTCATCTGCTAGCAGTATGTGAATATCGTGTTCCAATGAAATTGTTAACCATTAATAAGCATGGTGCTGAAATATTAACCCATTTTGTCTCTCCAGAGCATTATAATCAACAGACTGAGTAGGACTTAAAATGTTTGTGTGGAGATTGCTACAGTACTCAGCACACCAAGCTACGACTTAAAACACATTCTGAAGAGACTTGTTCTTTTCATATATAATACATAATTGGAATGAGAATGAGAGACAGAGCGTTTAGCAATCTTTCACAGGAAGATGTAAAAAAGATATCTACTGCTGCACTGTTAGTTGTTATTTTCTGCTATCCTGGAAGAGACATAAGTTATATAGGAAATACCATAATGAACTTCCCACGTAGATGAGCTAAATTGGAAAATAACTCCCACCAGTGTGCATTATGCAAATCTCCTTATTCGTGTCTCTCATATGCTTCTGCACAAACACCAATCTCCCTGCCCTCAACTGTCTTGCCATTTGCTTCCTTAGTCAGGAAAATAAATTCTAATGTGAAGCATGAACCTTCAGTGAGCTTCCACATTTCACAAAATCATTACAGTAGTAGCTATAAAAAAAAGCCCTCTTTTGTCAAGAAAACCAAAATACACCACAGCAAAGGTGATGACTGTATCTCAAATATTATGTGTCCATAATTAACTTTCTCTCTGGAAGGGTCTCCTAAGGTATAAGGCAAAATCAGAATACCTGATGTGTTATCTGCATCATTTTGTTGTTAGGTTTTGTTTTGTTTTAGAAGATAGTGGCTATTAATACATAGCTTTAGCAATCTCTGACTACCTCTAGGCTGTTTTTTGTCCAATTCCTTACAAAATGTGGATGAGGTGAACGTTCTAGGGATGATAAACCAAAGATATGAAGAGACTCTGTCTTGCTTGCCAGCTTCTATCTGCATGAGTTACTGGGGCAGCCAGATAATCCTGCAAAAAAAATGAGGTAAATCATAAGGAAGATCATAGTTTGAATGTTTTCTCTTTCATTTACCTGATAATGCTTTAGATGTGTTCAGAAACCATTATTTCTGGAAGGTCCATGATACATGGCTCTGATAATTAAAAGAGATACCTTGCCCTTAACCTCTCATTTTCACAGTGAGTATGTTAACATGAAGCATTACCCAATTGTTTTAGTCTAGGTATTGATTATTTGAAGCTGTACATGGACTAATACTGTTTTCCTTGTGGACAGAATAAGGTATCTGCCCACAACAAAGGACAAACAGATGTAAATCTTTTTTCTTCAGAGCTTACAGATTTTCGGGAGGAAACTGGACAAAATTACTTGTACTCCTCTTAAGCAATTTCCTTCTTCCTTTTCTTTCTTCTCCCTTTGGGAGGACCAGTTATAACACAATACTTCCATTCTTGCCACATTAAAGGTAAGGAGCAGCTGTTTCCACAGAGGAGACAACACATGCTTTGTAGAATAAAGAAAGCTTGTGCATTTTTTATTAAAAACTGCATTTTATAACTGAAACATAATCTGCAGATGGAACAGCTGATATGGCTATTTTGCCTGTTGTTAAAGAGTTTATACTGCATTAAATTGACTCCCATGGGTTTAATTTTTCAGTGCTGTTACAACCACCAACCTTTCTTATTGAGAAGGTCAACAGGCACAATGTGAAGTCTTGTAAATCATTGCCTTGCTATTTTTGTAATATATAATGTGACCATTTTCACACACCTTAAAAATTATAAACCAGAGCACATACTGTATATCAAGCAAATAAATCAGCTGCTATAAATACAGTCTTCCTTTTGGTTCCGGACAGATTAATTCTACTGCATTTCATATGTTTTAAATTGTTTTTGGCTTCACAGGCAAGATCTGCTTTTGTATTCAGAAAGCAAAGACCCTGGATTCAATCTATTTAAAAAGCTTAATAGAGCCGAAGTGACCCTGAAATCATATTTTAGAATGATTCCACTAAAAGCCTTAATGACTATAAACATTAAATAAATCAAGTGTTTATTAAAAAAAAAAAATAAAAATCTGGTCAGCTCATAGAAACTTTTAAAGTGAAACTTTGAAAAAGAGAAAGAACAAGTGAGAATTAAGCATAATGGTGACCTGATAGCCTATTTGGTGTTCCAGGGATGTTTTTCTCCCCAGGTGTATTTAGTAGCCATGTTTCACACACAAACTGAAAGTCTTGATGTGATGTCTGGGGAAACTGGGTCAGTGAGGAACTTGTATAATGGAAAACTGTAGTATTATAAGGAGAAATTTTTGTATCGAGAGACTGTTTACTTAGTTACAGAGCAAAGCAAGATTTTTTTACCTCATTTTTTTTATGGTTTCCTTCAAGCCTATTACCACCTGCATTAAAGTATATCTCAGGTCCATGCCTGCAATACTCCTGTATCAGTCAGTAGTTAGAAATAGATGTCCCTGGTCATGCTTAGCATCCCAGTACTTTTCCTGGTCCTCAAGGCTTCTGCCTCCACTGTTGGAAGAAAGTTGTTGTTCAGAGGCGCTTAAAAGGGAACACACATAAAAGAAGAGAAATTATTAGAATTAAGGTCTTATCTTTTTCTAAAAGAAAGAGCTGCAAAAGCTCTGAGACCTGTGAGACACTGTGTTCCTGCTGTATCACTCCACCCAGCATGAGACATTTCTCAAATGCCCCTTGGTCATGGTCTACAGAGCAGTGGCTTTGGCCTTGGACTCTGGCAATTTGTGTGGAGGAAAGGAGGGATTTATTTGTGTGCATGTGCATGAGTGTGTGTGTGCAGTGTCCACCTTGCAGGTGCCTTTCACAATGCTAGCAAAATCCATGTGGTGGGTGGAGCTGGACCAACGATGAGTGTCCTACAAAAGTTTCATAACTGTGCTCCTGTGGTGAGCAGATCATCCTGCTACTAATTTTGCCATAAAAGTTCAAGGTAAGAATTTGCCTGTTTCCTATTGTTCTGTCCCGGTTAGAAGGCAGAACTGTGTCCCACCTCCCTTATCCCTCAGTTTCCCAGATAGAGAGGTAAATAAGGAAGGCAGGGGTAATGAAAACCTTGCACCAAACTGAAAATTAACAAAATGAAATATATTATTTAACAGGGAACAGAAAGGAAGAAGGGAAGGGGTTTAACAGGGTACAGAAAGGAAGAGGGGTAGGGGTTTAACAGGGAAGGGGGGTTGTAGGAACAACAAGGCAAGGAAGATTAAACTTCCAAATATACAAAACCCAAATGCTATGCTGAGGCTCCCCGGTGCTGGATCTCGCTGGATTGAGGTGGATTGAAGCTGGATGCACAATCCTTGGACGTGGATGGAGGCAGGGAAGAGTCTGTAGATCAGGCCCAGGTCTCCAAGATGGCCACGGCCACGTGTAGCACAGGGAGCAGCAGAGCAGCGTGTGCCCAGGCAGAAGGTCAAAGGAGCAAGAGGAAGAGAGCAAGAGGAAGAAGAGGGAGGCGTGCCTTCCTCGCCCCTTTTATAGACTTTGGCAGGAAGTCCCGAAGACAGAAAAAAGGGTAGTGGGAATAGGACAGGTGTACGCCCCTTTCATTCAGGCTTGTACCTGGTTTAGGGTTTCATATCTCCACACACCAGGGGCAGCAGGTTTCAAACCATTACACCTATTTACATGCTTTTATTTATTTTATCATGTCTTCATCACGTTATTGTTCTGATGATTCTTTTGTTCTTTCTTCCTCTACCTCCCCTACCCCAGATTTTTACAGTATGTAAAATTGCAGCAACTAGTTTTTTCCTTGTTAAAGCAAACATTCATGCTTCATGCTTACTGCATTTTTCAAGGATGTGGAGAGACACTGCTCTGACTGAAAGTCCAGCAAGAATCTGGTGAAAAAAAAACTGGGGTTGTTAGACCAGCAGTGATCCTATAAGGTCCAAGCCATCTGGGAAGTGCAGTTTACGGGGGAACTAATCTTTGCCCTAGCTCAGTGAAAGAAATAAGATTTGAAGTCTAGTGTTTCCTGCATTGTACTCCCAACCTTGTATGAGTCCAGTCAACATTTGACATGACATAAAATAATTTCCCATGAGAAGCATTGGATATATCTATAGATTCTGTCTAGGCTGGGAGCCAAGTTGTGATCTGTACAATTTCCTGATACAGACTTGCATAATTTTTTTTTTTTTTTTTTGTGGTAAGCTATAACTGACACTGTCCTACAAAAAACTGTGATCAGGTTATGATGTAACTATAATTAGGGAAAAGGGACTGCTTGTTCTTTGTAGTTCATTTGATGGAAGGGCCAAAAAGTTTGGATTCAAAGATCTCTTGATCAAGTCAGTTCTGCTTGCATTGGATATTCTAGTCCTTTTAATTCAAGAAAATAATCTATATGCTCACATTTACTTTTTTTTTCAGCCAGCAAAATCCCTTTGATTTAGACATCTAAGAGTTTTCCTCTTCCTTTTCCTCCACCTCTTCAGGGAGCTTCCCCAAAAGAGTTGTCAGATCAGCCCTTCAATTCCTAGCATTTTCTCTACAGTTCTTCCAAATATGTAAAGTAGACCTGGATCCCAATCTGATTTATGTCCTATATTTTATCTCAGAACATGTTTAGAGGCTGAAGCTGTAATACAAAATTCTGGGGGTCCATGAGTTACACTGTGTAATATAGATGTGGAATTTTTTTTTTTTTTT
>NW_008600743.1:0-8025 GCF_000691845.1 Merops nubicus
CCCTCACGTTCGGGGGGTGGGGGGTGAACGAGCGACCCCGCGGTGCCCGGATCCCGCCAGCGGCTGGACCACCACGTGCAGCCTAGAGAAAAGGAGGCTCGGGGAGACCTTACCTCGCTCTACAACTACTCTCTGTGGTGAGATGGGTGTCAGTCTCTTCTCCTAGCAAACAATCAATAGGACCAGAAGGAATGACCTCAGGTTGCATCAGGGGAGGTTTAGATTTGATTTAGGAAAATTTTCATCACTGAAGGGGTTGCCAAGCATTGGAGCAAGCTGCCCATGGATGTGGTGGAGTTACCATCCATGGAGGTCTTTAAAAGATTTGGTGCTTTGTGATACAGCTTAGTGATAGAATTGCCAGTTCTAGATTAGCAGTTGCACTTAATGATCTTAAAGGTCTTTTCCAAACTAAACACATCTGATTCTAAGTTATATAACTTCAAAATATAAGCTGTCTCATTTCTAAAGTCAACTTTGATATTCGAAAAGCTGTTGGAAGAAAGAGCTTGGATTCGTGCTACTAGTTTCTGTTAATTTAAGCCTGAACTTCTTTGGTCTGTCTAAGTTTTCATCAGTATATATCTGGAGGCTATCAAGTACAACTCTATGTTCAAGGTAGGATTCACTTAGATCATGCTGCATAGTTTGCTTTTCATCGTCAGTGGGAGTATGATAAAATTCTTGATGTCAAGATACAAGGGTGCACTGATGCCGGTTGCCTTTGCATTACCAAACACCAAATCACTGTCAGTAAAGAGGCAATGCAGACCTACAATTCTAAAATCATAACAAATACCTTCTAATCAAATCCCTTTCTTTTTCTCTTTGCATTATTCCATTAAGCAGTACACAAACACTCTGAGAACCTACACTAATAAATAAAACTGGATGATACTAATAGTATCTATAATGATCAAGTTTGTATAGTAAAACCTGACACTGCAAAATCAAAGTTCACTATTCAAGTATACTAAGGGTATAATTCAGTATCAGAGAAGTTCATATTTTTATCTTGTGTACAATCTTTATTATTTTGTTAAGGAGATATAATTAGCTGAGCCTTAGGAATACAAAACTTCCTGGGTACTCAAAAATAAATATCATGGTGAGCAGAGCATGACTGGAAGAAAATAAGCTCCAGGGTCATGGAAAATGGTGAATTGCAGAAGAAAAGTATTTAATTGCAGTTATTAACATATGAGAACAATGATCTGACTATTAGTAATGTAGTAAAACATGAAAAGTTAATATATAAAAAAAGTGATACAATTCTATAAAAAAACATTTTTTTTAGTGTTTAAAGCACCTTTATTATGATTAGAAATATGCAGGTGTTAAAATATTAATAAGTTTTGACATTGTATTGCTACTGTTTAACAGAAGCTTTAGAAGCTTTAGATTTTCTAGGTTGATGCAGAAAAGCCTGAGTGTCTGTCATGTACATTAAAGATTAGTCCCTGTGACAGGCTCACATATATTGAATCTGCTCAAATGTCCAACAAGAAGTCTCACTAAGCCTGCAGTTAGATTTTGATTTAGATATAATTCCATTGAACAACCCTTTGCTCAAGACAGATCTTTAACATTGGATTTTTAAGGATCCCATCAGTTTTCAGGAAAAAAATGGAGAGTTTATGAACTTTGGAAGAATGGGCAGGAAAATCAGGAGGATCACAAATGTGTTGTCAGGTTATGCAGGGAAAAAATCAGAAGAGCCAAAGCCAATCTGAGTACTGTGAAGAACAATTGAAAAAAAAAATATATTTTTTTTGGCAACAAAAGGAGGGCTAAGAAGAACATCTGTCGTTTATTGGATGTAGGGGGAAATATGGTGACCAAGGGTGAGGACAAAGCTGAGGTATTGAATGCCTTCTTTGCCTCATTCTTTAATAGTAAGACCAGTTGCTTTCTGGGTACCCAGCCCCCTGTGCTGGAAAACAGGGATGGGGAGCAGAATAAACTCCCATAATGGAAGAGGAAGTGGTTAATAACCTGCTATACCATTTCTATGCACACAAGTCTATGGGTCCAGATGGGCTCCACCCAAGGGCACTGAGGGAGCTGGCAGAAGTGCTCATGAAACCACCTTCCATCATTTATCAGCATTCCTGGCTAACTGGAGAGGTCCCAACTGAGTGGAGGTCAGCAAAGGTGATGCACAACTACAAGAAGGGCCAGAAGGAGGATCTGAGGAACCACAGGCCTGTCAGTCAGATCTCGATGATGGGGAAGGTTCTGGAGCAGACCATCTTGAGTGCCATCACCTGGCACATACAGGACAAGCAGGAGATCAAGCCCAGTCAGCATGGGTTTCCAAAACGCAGGTCCTGCTTCACTAACCCGATCTTCTTCTGTGACAAGTTGAATTGCTTACTGGATGAGGGAAAGGCTGTGCATGTTGCCTACTTGGACTTTACAAAGTCTTTGACACTGTTTCCCATAGCATTCTTCTGGGGAAACTGGCTGCTCATGGATTGGATGAGTATATGCCTCACGGCGTAAAGCTGGCTGGCTGGCTGAGCCCAGAGAGTGGTGGCGAGTGGAGTTAAATGTAATTGGCGACCTGTCACAAGTGGTGTTCCTTAGCGCTCAGGATGGGGGCCAGTTCTATTTAATAACTTGATAAATTATCTGGACAACAGGGTTGAGTGCACTCTTAGTAAGTTTGCGAACTACACAAAGTTGGACAGGAGTGTTGATCTGCTTTAGGGAAAGCAGGCTTTACAGAGGGATCTAGACAAGATGGATTGACTGGCCAAGGCCAGTTGTTTGAGGTTCTACAGTTTCAAGTGCCAGGTCCTGAACCTGGATCACAGCAACCCTATGCGATGCTACAGGCTTGGGGAAGATTGGCTGGAAAGCTGCAGAGCAGAAAAGGACTACCTTCTGAACAGTTCCAGAGACCTGAGGGGTTTGGCTGAGAGTTGGCTGAATATGAGCCAGAAGTATGCCCAGGTGGCCAAGAAGGCTGATAGCATCCTGGCATGTATCAGAACTACTGTGGCCAGCAGGACTAGGGAAGTGATTATCCCACTGTACTTGGCACTGAGGCTGTACCTCCAAATACTCTGTTCAGTTTTGCACCTCTGACTACAAGAAGGACATTGAAGAGCATATCTGAAGAAAAGCAATGAAGATGTTGAAGGGTCTACAGAGCAAGCCTTATGAAAAGCAGGTGAGAGAACTGGAGCTGTTTAGCTTGGAAAAATGGAGGCTCAGAAGAGACCTTATTTGCCTCTACAACTACTTGAAATGAGGCTGTAGAGGGGTGGATGTTAGTCTCTTCTCACAAGTAGCAAATAATATGACAAGAGGAAATGGACTCAATTTCGGTCAGGGGAGATGTAGATTGGATACTAGGAAATATTTCTTCACAGAAAGGGTTGCCAAGCTTTGGAACAGGCTGCCCATTGAAGCTGTTGGGTCACCATCCTCGGAGGTCTTTAAAAGATGTGTACAAGTAGTGCTTAGGGACATGGCTCAGTGGTGATCTGGCAGTGCTACATTAACAGTTGGACTTGGTAATCTTAAAGGTCTTTTCCAACAAACTATTCTATGATTCTGTATATCATACATGTTCTCAGCGGGTGACAGTTTTTTCACTATTACCTATGCCAACAATTCATATGTTTTGGTATTGAGAAGTGGTTAAACAAGTGAACTGGTTCAGCACCATATAAGCAGCACTTCAAGAACTATTTATTACCATCTACTACTTTTATTCAGGTATTTATAACTTACATATTAAATGCTTTTATCTGATTATTTTATTTTATTTTATTTTATGCAAATAGCTCAACTTTTGTGTGAACCTCGACTGGTACGAGGGATCAGAATGCAAGCAGATAACCGTGTATCCCTGAAGAGTCTGGGAACAACTGAGGACAGTGGAGTAAACAAGATAAAGAACTATCAGAAGAAACTGCTAGACCATCAGAAGGAACATGAAGGAAGTTTCCTGAAGTTACAGCAGAAATAAAAAGTTGTCCAATCATGAACTGTTGATCCTTGACTAAATCAATCATATATAGACACATATGTTTAAGAAAAGGTATAAAAAGGGTTGTTAGAACAGTAAGTGTCTTCTTGCTCACAAGCTTCTGTGTCATGTCCGTCTCGATGACGACAAACCTTTCCATGAAAGACAAAGATCTGTTTTTGCATCAAGCAGGTAAAGCACCTGAAGATGGTTTCCATCCTGAACTACCTACGCCAGCAGCATGGACAAAGTCCCCATGCAATACACCTATACAGCATACTCTGAGGTGCCTGTGGCATGTTATTAGCATAGAAGCTAACCAGTGGAGAGAGACAAAGTGAACAGTTCATCTCTTGCATTTCACACCAAATCATCCATTAAGGGCTGCAGGCAGAGTGTACTCTAAGGTACAGTATTTGTATACGTCATTTCAGCTATTTGTCAACTGCAAGAAAAAATATAGTATTGACACAACCTTTATAACAAGGCAATGTTACCTAATTAATACATAGAAAAGGCTGAAGTGGTGGTAAGGAAGATTAAATAATTCTGAAATACTTGTGGCTACGCAGAATGATTGGTTTCAGCTTTCAGTAAAGTTGTACAGACTACATTCATCAAAATGATTTAGAAACATAATTTTTGTCTCTTCTCCATACTTTTGTAAGCTTGTTATTATTGTGATCTAATTTTACTCTCACATTACCAAATAACATGATTTTTTTTTCCCCTCACATTATTCTAGCCACTTTATTTCTTTGCCACCTTACAACTCAGTTACTGGAATCTGCACCTGAATGTGGAGAATGAATCAGGACTCAGAATGTAGCTGTTCATATACGATCCAAAGACAGAAAAGAATGAAAAGAAAACCAAAAAAAAAGTAAGAACAGAAAGAAAATGCAAGCTCAACCAAGACCGCTACCAACAAAAAGAATGTTTGAAAATAGTAGCAAATGTTGTTGTTTTTTTTTTTGTTTGTTTGTTTGTTTGTCTTTCTCAGAGTGTGTACTCTCCCTTAATTGGCAATGGATTTGCTATGTAAGCAAATAGATATAAAATTCCTATACTCACAGAAGAGAATATGATTTATCTTTGAGTTGTGTAGTTAGTATATTGTTACCTATTTTATCTGCCCAAGGTAATCAAATATGCTTTCTATGTATGTATGGACATGGGATAGCGTAACAGCACATTTAGTTGTCACAAATTAAAGTCATCCCATTTAGTACACCTTTATGTACATTTTTATATGGAAGAGATGTGTAGATTAATGCAGTTTTATGTTTGTGCTAAAACAACTGTTTTCAGAACCTTTAGGGTTTTGGATTTGTTATGTATTCTTTCCTTCCTTGGTATGTTTTCTGAAATATATTTTCTCTAATTTGCATCAAAACCTTGGGTCTTATATTGATTTTATTCAAGGATTATGTTTCATCCGACTTCAAAGTTGTTATCTTGGGTCTCTAAAATTTCTGAAATATCTTGCCAAGTATGGAAAAGAAAAGCAGCATAATCCTGGATCAGACACAGTCCTATTTGAACTGCTGTACAAGGAAATTGGATCCTGGCAGAATGCTGGTAATTTAACCAAATCTCAGAATAAACATTTCTAAAAGTAATAATGACTTAAAGCAAGACAGTTTGTTAAAGAAAAAAGCAATTTTTGTTGTTGCTTTATTCAATTTTTGTCTTGCCCTGACTTCCTCCTTTCTGCTGAAATAAAACAACTTCTATGCTTGGACATTTTATTTTCCTGTTTAAACAGATGGCTAATAAAAGCTTATGCAACTCAAACATCTCACCTAACCATTAATCTTCATTTCAGACCAAGTGCTGCACATTAATTGACACAATTCTATAGGGACTTTGCAAAAGAAAATCATAGAATCACAGAATCATTAAGGTTGGAAAAGACGTCTAGGATCATCAAGTCCAACCATCACCCAACACAACCATAACCATCAAACCATGTCCTCAGGTGCCACATCTACACATTTTTTTTTAACACCTCCAGGGATGGTGACTCCACCACCTCCCTAGGCAGCCTGGTCCAATGCCTCACCACTCTTTCAGTACAGAAATTCTTCCGAAGATCCCATCTAAACCTCCCCTGGTGCAACTTGAGCCTATTTCCTTTTGTCCTATCACTGGTGTCCTGGGAGAACAGACCAACACCCACCTCTATACAACCTCCCTTCAGGTAGCTGTATAGAGCAATAAGGTCTCCCCTCAGCCTCTCTTCTTCAGTCTAAGCAATCTCAGTTCCCTCAGCCACTCCTTGTAAGACATGTTCCCCAGACCCTCCACTAGCTTTGTTGCCCTTCTCTGGACCCTCTCCAGCACCTCCATGTCCTTCTTATCCTGTGGTGCCCATAACTGAAACCAGTACTCAAGCTATGGCATCACTAGTGCTGAGTACAGGGTTGTGATCATTTTCCTACTCCTGCTGGTCACACTGTTTCTGATATAGACCAGGATGCTGCTGCGCTTGGCCACCTTGGCACACTGCTGGCTCATGGTCAGTTTCCTGTCCAGTAGCACCCCCAGGTCCCTTTCTACCTGACAGCTTTCCACCCACTCCTCCCCAAGCCTGGAGTGTTGCCTGGGGCTGTTGTGACCAAAATGCAGGACCTGGCACTTGGTGTCATTGAGTCTCATGCAATTGACCTCAACCCATCGATACGGCCTGTCCAGAACCCCTGACCCTTGAGCTGGCCAACACCCCCACTCAATTTGGTGTCATCTGCAAACTTATTGGGGGTGTACTCAATCCCCTCAACCAGAAAATTGATAAGATATTAAACAAGACTGGCCCCAAAACTGAGCCCTGAGGAACACCACTCATTACTGGATGCCAACTGGATTTAACTCCATTCACCACAACTCTCTGGGCTCAGCCAGTTTGTAACCCAACAAAGAGCCCACCTGTCTAGGCCATGAGCTGCCAGCTTCTCCAGCAGAATGCCATGGGAAACAGTGTCAAACACCTTACTGAACTCCAGGTAGACAACATCCACAGCCAAATCCCAGATACATCCTCTGTTTTAACTTTAAAAGTTTGGCTTTACTTTATCCTATGTCAGCTTTACTTTTAAAAACAAAGTAGAAAAGGAAGAACTAGGAAAAAGTGGGGGCAAGCAGGAAGTGGAGGAAGAACAACTAGAGATGAAGTGAAAAATCCCAGGGTACTAACACTGATTGTGATTTTTAATTTGTCATGATGTATCCAAAACATACTGTTTTTTTTCCCTTTTTGTTAGGGTGAAGTCCCTGATAGGAAAGAATAGTGTCTATAAATTCTGTTAAAGCTTTGCAACTTTGGAAGTGGCAATGACAAGAACAAAAAAACCTCTGGCAAACACTCCTACACCATAAAACCAGTTTTAAAGTTAATACAGTTAAGAATAGTGTTTGGATAAGATAATTTTAAATTAAATATACTAATTTTGAGGGTGAAATGCTGGGGTTTGAACCCCGAGCCCCAAATTGAGGTTGACATATGGGCGATTCCCACAGCCCTTCATAAAGAGGTGATGAGTTTGCCTTATAGCTGCCCCCCAGGGTGCGGCCGGCCCTGCAGGGAGAGCCATAAGGAAAATGAGCCCCAGGGGTCCCGCAGTGAGAGAACAAAGGTCAGGTGTCTGCTTTGGGAAAAAAGCTGGGACCACTTGCAGGGAGTCATGAGTGTCTGCTCTGTGGAGTGCACTCCACAGGGCTTCCTGGTTGGGGAAGACCTCCTGACTCTCCCTGGAACTCGGCCCCAGTCAGCTTGGACCTTTGCATATGGGGGCTAGGAGAGTGAGAGCTGGCTATGTGACCTTTGTCTTATGTATTTATTCTGTTGACCTGCCTGTTTCCCATTCCATCTGTGGGAAACTTTGGTTCTTTGTTCCACCTATTGTAGGTCAGGTGATGTCTTTGTTGGGATCGTTGTGGGTAATGTCAATTCCATGTGAACTAACTGACTTGTTTGTGCCCCCAGTGATCATTCATGGAATATCTTTTCTATGTTCAAAACTTACTTGGTTCATCTTCCTGCT
>NW_008600743.1:8041-11742 GCF_000691845.1 Merops nubicus
TAGGCCTAGTAGTTAACAAAACAGAGGGTCAGATTGAAAAAGAAGTGATTGGAAGAAAAGTACAAAACTAAAATCTGTGGAAATTAATAACCTTCCTGGAAAAGCAGAGGTACACATATTGTTTTCTGTACTGTAAAGAGGTTGGAAAACTACAGACAACATCCTGATTTTGACTTTCATTTTTAGATCTCAGATAGGACTCTCCTGCTAGGTATATTATTCTGATTAAATTTATGATTCATTATTGTTTTGCTATAAAGTTAAGATTTTTCCCAATTAATTAATTCCTTTCTCTACAACACATGGAATAAGCACATTGGATTTCATGTTTGCACAGCCTAAGGTTAAAGTTCATGAAGTAACAGATCACTAATAATGGTCTCTTTCCTCCATTTCTTGCTATGTAGGATGTCTTCAAATCTTGGTGTGCTCCACAAAAATCCAAAACCTATTTAGCATCGCAGATTAGCAGTCCACAGAATACTGACAGACATTGTACAAACCCTGCACATATATAGCTATAAGAAGAAAGCAACAAGATAAAGGCTACAGAAAATGCTTTCTGTATTTGGATAAAACAGAAATTCAAAGTCTGGCTTGGAGTTTATTAAATGTTAATGTAAGAGAATTGGGTCTTCCAGCAGCTCAGCATTTCAGCTCATGGCTGAAACAGTCTTCTGGCTTTCATCAAAAAGTAAACATGATACTCAGACTACAAAGTTACACGACTTAATTCCTGGTCCTGTTCATACTGTTCTGAAGGAATAATAGGGTCACATCTTTTGTTACAGATTTCGCAGAAGTCCCTCTTCATCTGCTTTGCCATGGTCTTTGGCTTAGTAGAATGTATTCTTGCTGTCCCTTGATAATGTCATCTGTAGGAATAATATTGAAGAAATCAAAGGGCTTTATTGATTTTGATCTGTCCCAGGCCTAGGAAATGAAAACATAAATTTGTTATCAAAGAAAAATATTAGTCCTATAGAGTGCTTAATATAAAACTCACTGTATAAATTTCTCCATTATATAGTGTGTGTAGGTTGATGGAGGTGTGATGTTAAGAAAGTAGTACATTTTGTTTCCCATTAGAAGCTATTCAGAAGGCACTGTGGTTTTAATACACTCTTCTGATCCTCAATTCTAGATTTATGCTTCTATCCTTGACTTTAATTTAGAGTGATTTGTATCCCACAGTTTGCAGATTTAAATGCACTACATTTGCAAAATTGTTGTATTATGACAAACCAGCTATCAGAGATGGGTAAATTAATTCCCTCTGTTTTGTTGATATTGTTTTAATATCTGATGTGGATCTTAACTCTGACGTATTACATGATTGCTTGTCTAAAAATCTACTTCTATTAATATCATTGCAACGTTCTACATTACAAAAAAAAGTGCTTTAAGAAGAACACATTTGGATTTTGTCATTTTTTTTGCTTCCTTTAGAAATTAAACTTAAAAAATAAATGCATAAATAGCCTGAGTAAAGATGAATCCTATGCATTTTGTTAACCTAATTATTTTTGTTTAATTATGCAGGTTTCTTGCAATACTCATTCTTATGCCTGTAATCTTTCAAGTTATCAAGGGACCTGAACTAGCATTTCCTCAAGCAAAATGGATGTCTACCATTGCTGTGTAACTATGGAGGCATTTTACAGATCAACCATTGTGTGGGTAAGAAGGAGTAGATCCTCTCTGTTTGCAAGATTGAGTAAAACAAAGAAAAAAATAATGTGCTTCTCTGAGTGGCTGTCTTTTAGCAGAATTTTCTTAGTTAGCTTGGTCCCTTAAATAAATGATAGCTAATTACATTAATTTGTTTGTGGATATTAATGAGAGACAAAAACGAGACTATGAGACCAACTTTGTGCTGATTGTTTTGGTCTAAAAAATCTAGCATCCCAGACTGAAGAAAGTAAACATTCCTTGACTGTTGATGTCAAGGACATGACTGATTTTTTTTTTTTTTTGAATCTAAACTGTGGATCTTTACTGAAATTGCTTACTAACAACACCAATGAAACTAAAACATATATGTTATTTGTGGGTGTATATACTTCGAAAAATCACTGAAGTAAAAGTTTATTGGAATAAGTGTCTTGATTTAGAACTGTACCAAACATGTAAATTTCTCCATTTCTTGTAATTTCAGTATCCTCTCTGAAATCTGGAAAACAGGTTGAGGTACAAGCAGCGACTAATTCTTACACATGCTCAGTAGTATCAGCAAGCTATTCGTTAATTTACAAAACAGTACATCCATGAAAAGTGATAAGGGTGTAGATATTTGGTTTTACTGAGAAATGCAGAATCAGCACTTTTCAAGGAAATACAAATATGCTGCAATAATGACATACACTTTTATGCATTTGCATTATATTAATTTCATGGTTTAGAAGGATGTTCTTGATAATTAGGATTAAGGTAGCCCAGAACAAGATCTTCTGTAGCAGTTTTTTTTTTTTGTTATTTCTTTGGCTCTTTCCACCAAAACAAACTTCTGATTGTGGTTGGAGAAATTATTTAAAAAGCAATATATAAAAAAAAGACATGGCCCTTTTGAACAGTATCTGGAGGTACAGACAATGCTAGTAAATAAATGCAATCCCTTAGTAAATACTATATCCAGATAATTAAACCTTTTTTTTTTTTTTTCCCCCAATGAGTAGTAATAATTCAGTAATTATTAAAGTTCTGTGTCTTCTTCCAGAATTATAGGTAGGTAAGTTGAGGGGTTTTTTTGCTAGTATATTTTAATTTGCTACTATAGCAATTGCTTTCTGTCTTTCCCACAAGAAACTGAATCTTTCATCCATTCTTAGATGCAGCTAAAGGGCAATTCAGCCTTAGTAGGGTAAAAAAAAAAGATCTGAGTAGCATATTACATCAGAATTGTGCATCTAATAAAATTGATTTCTACTTTTGAAATTCTAACTGCCTTTGGATGATACCTGATAGAAACTTTTCCATGTATTTATTTTGGAAATTATAAATATTAAATAGAGATATTTACTTATTGATGGATCAACTGGTTTATTAATTGAAAACACTTCTAGAGAAATGTTCCTTTAAGTATTTTCTCAAGTTGAAGAATTTCTATTCAGAATCAAAAAAGACAGGTCTAGGAAGGGGATAGAAAATTCACCTATCCGTTGATTTAAGGAGTCTTTCTTTCCTGCATATACACTTAGTCGTTCATCTAAATTCGACTGCTTCAGAAGAAAAATTTGTTGTCCCAAGTTGTACTGTATAGTTTCCTAATTCTAGTCCTGTAGGGAGTGGGCACAGTTACCACAAAAGACGCTTGAACCTCAGTCTACACCACCATTGACAGAATGTGAATACCTGGAGATTGACTGTTTTAGGCTGATATTCCATATCTCCTTGGCTTGAAATTTGCTTGTGAAAAGTATTATTTTCAAAACTTGGAGTTTTTATATTTGTACCTATACATAATTAAAGGGGCAGGCTATTATGGGTGACAGGATTGTGGGTGTTTACTACAGGCCACCTGATCAGGAAGAGAAAGTCGATGAGGCCTTCTACAGACAGCTGGAAGTAGCCTCATGGTGACATCCCCTGGTGCTCATGGGGGACTTCAGCCATCCTGATAGTAACTGTAACAGCAACACAATGAGGCACACACAGTCCAGGAGTTGCCTGCAGTGCCATTGTAATGGTTTGAAAACAAACCA
>NW_008600744.1:0-35000 GCF_000691845.1 Merops nubicus
CTTTGCAGTGAAGACTGAGCTGATTTCAGAGCTTGTACAATATGAATGTAAGGGCCTGAGGGTGGCCAGCATATATTAAGTTCTCAAGTTAAAATCTGACCACAGAAGTTTGTTGCTCATTCAGCTAATGAAGTTTCATATAGGTGTAGAATGATCTAGAAAAGCTTATTTCAGGGAAGCAGAGAACTTAATGAAAAATCAACCCCAAGAAGAATCTAGTAGACCCAGTAGGCAATAACCCATTACAGCTGTTGCCTTTGTTTTTCATCATTTATGAATTGATTGGCAAGCCACAATAGTTTGCAGTGAAGCATGTTACAGGAATGTGCTTCACTTCTGTTTTATCAATAATTCTTGACTTGTTTTAATACTTTCTGGCTTTTGTTCATATATTGGAAGAATTTCAGTTTTGAGATAGTCATGAACTTTTTTGGGTTTTAGAGTAATGGCTTTTTAGTATTACTTAAACTCTGATACTGTAGGTTAATAATTTACAGTACAAAACCTACCACATTGCCTTTAGCATGTCACAAGACTAGTATTTTATTGTTTAGAAGAACCTCTTTGAGATAAAATGCCATCAGCTAGTTTTTGTTTGTTGACTTCTCATTTTTGTGAACACCTTTGGTTGTTTCTTGGGACCTCTGCTACAAGAATCATCGAATAAAGTCGAGTTGATGAAGGAGTTTTGTACCTACTCTCCTCCTAGTCATCATTAAAAGTATAGATGCTTGATTCAATTGAAGGTAGCTGTGATGAGTTCAAGGAGTCTTCATGATAAGCTTTGGCTAAGCTATTAAAATGAGACTTTCAAAGGTATTATGTACTTGACTGGAATCCATGGGAGTATCTGAACTCAAATGCTCAGTCTCGTCCCTTGCTGGAGTTTGATGCACAGCTGATACCAAGACCTTTCAGAAAGTTCATTGGCATTTTGACACAACTGACTATAATTTTCAGGGATTGAAAAGCATTCTCCTTTTTAAACTTCTCCTCCTTTTGGCTATTTGATGTTAATAGTAAGATTTCTTCTATTTCCTTTCCTGTCAGTCTAGAGAAAAAAAAGAAATACTGGAAAAGGACTATTTCAACTAAACTGATTTATACTTAATAGATTCTAAACTACATTTATTTCTGAAATGTCATTCCTATGAAACATTTTATTTAACAAAAGAATAGTGTTTGAGAAAACAATTACATAACATACTTCTATGTGTATCTCAGTGGTTTCTGAAGTAAATTCTCCTTTAAGGTTTGCAAATTTTAATTTCAGTGGTTATACTATTTTTTTTTCCTTTACGCAGAAGCCTGATCAGTAACTGTTCCAGCTTTGATTCCTTTAGTAATTTCATAGCAGACACATTCAATAAAGATACTGTACTTACAAGCATAAGGGTAGCAGAATACAAAAAACACACCTTCTAGTTACCCAGGAGAGATACCACTGTGTGAAAAAAAAAATAAATTAAAGCAATATGTACTTTTACCTAGATTTTATGAACATAAAGTTTTGAAACAATTTATCCCTCACTTCAGTAATATTTGTGTCCTTCATAAATCATATTTACATATATTTTATGGAAAAAAAGTTTCTCTTACTGCTTCTGTAATAAAAGAGTCTCTGCAAATCTGCTCCCTAATAAATTAAAAGTAGCTGGCCACATCTATTTTGAAAGTAATAAATGGGAATTAAGTGCCCATCTCCCATTAACTTTTGATGATGCCTGAGAAAATCTGCCAGAAGATTTCTTACAGATGCCTCCAAAACCAGTGGTTGGGAGTGTACTTTGATTTTAGGAACATGAAATTAGTCATGTTACACTCTGCATTTTGTATCAGGGAGGATCATTGTTTGGCAATGTGCCAGTACTTTACACTCTTTTTAAAATTTAGCAATAACAGTCAAAGGTTGAGGGTGCTTTACCTTCAGCAATACTGGCTAATATGTGAGTTATTGTATTTACTATGACTGTAAATAAGTTTGTTTTGTATTATTGTACTATTCATATTATTACTTACTAGTGCATTTTCAAATTCACTGCAGCCACAAATTCCATGGCCAGCTTCTGCTACCACAGTGAGATGGAAAAATCAGTCAGGGGGAAAAGGAAGAAACAGGACTGGGGAATGGTAATGATTAAAAGTGATCTACCATGCAATGGATTCCCAGTTTCTTACCTGGCTTGTAAGGGAGCCGGGCAGTATTATCAAAAAGAAAGGGGGAGCAGTTTCAGATAAATCTATTGCAGAAGGAGGCACCCTGTTTTCTTCCAGATATCTGAAACTGCAACGACCATCAAAGTTAGAAATGTTCTCAGTAGAGTTCTCTGTTTGGGTTTGGGAAATACAACAGAAGAGAGAAAAATAATGAATGTTTTTCCTCTCCTCACCTAATGAATTTTATTTTTTCACAGTGTTCTGTCTGTCTCCTGTTCTTCTGGTATATATTTTGTAGGTATATTGCAGAGAAAGGATGGAAATGCACCAGACCAGAGTCACTCATGTTATGGACTAGATATGACTACTCCTGAATCCACAAGCTCAAAGTTCTTAATTTTAGTCCAATTCTCTCTGCATCGGCTGAATCCTTAACCCGTGAATGCAGCAGCAGCTGCTGGAATCATGGCCACAGTCAAAATAAGATTGCTGTAGTTCTGAAGACAATGAACTAAAAATGAGCCATCATGGTCTACAACAATCTACAGATGTGGGGAGTAAAATATTCCAAATGGCCTGATTAAGTCTGTTGTGCAGTTGAATCATCAATCCAAAGGTTAGTGTCTACAAAAAAAAGATAATTTGGTAGGAAACCAGCTTTTTCCTGGGTTAAAAATTTTGAAGTTTTTTTTTTTAAAATGTATATTTGTCTATAATTAAGATTTCTCCATGTGTGCAGGATTTTCTTTTCTCTTTTCATCAGACTTTAAACTTATTAAACTGAAAATCAAAGAAAATCACTTAAATCTCTCCTATGTACAGTACCCTCTAGTTCAATTTGAGTTAATTTGCTTTGGAAATTAAATTAAACTATAGGGAGTTTGCCAAATAAAACCAAGATAAACTTTGTGAACCAATGGTGATTTAAGTACTTTTTGTTCTCATTTACATTGGCAAATTTGGTCTGGATTAGCCAAAAGGAGCTACATATCTAACACAGTGTTTAACAAAAAATTAATAGACTGAAACCATTTCTCACAACTGAAAAAGGGGGACTTTCTGAAAATATTGTCAATATGCTAATAACTATTTAAAAAGCTTTTACTAGAGTTTGAGTCTAAGCAGATAACATTAGACAAGGGATAGCTATGGAAATCTAACTTTAGTTGCCATTATTAACCATTAATCATAAAACAGATGAGTCCATAGACACTAGAATCATACACTGATAATTTAATATAAATGTATTACTCTTGCTAATAATATTCTACCAAGGACTGTTTCAGGCATCTGAAAAAAAACAACCAAACCACAGATTAACTCATAGGAACAACATACTTGTAGACAGTATCTTAGTTTGGGGAACTATGTTTTATGTTACAGATTTCAAAAGACAAAAATATTTTTAAATGTTCTCCTTATGCTTCTATTGTATTTATACTTTATTGCTGGTGATTTCTACTTTTGACTAGCTAATGGGAATGTATTTTTTCTCTGTATTGCTATTACCTCTTCCTGCTACTTTCCAGGTCACTAATTTTTCTGCTTAGAGTTCATTCTGCTTAGACCGATATGCTGTCTTTTTTTAATGAGGTTATTTCTGGGTTATTAGCCTTCCTGTTATATGATACCTTATGTGAAAGATCTAATTGATGTAAATCAAACATAGCTTGCAGAAGAAAATCAAAATGATCTTTTAGATATTTTGTAGGTTCATGTGTATCTCAGAAATTTTGTATTTAAAGCTCCTTTTTAGACAAGAGGGTTATATGTGGCTAATAACACAAATAAATCTTTTTTTATTCATACATTAGCAGGTTCAAAGAAGTGGAAATTGAAGAAATGCATTGGCATTTTGGTTTGCTGAATAAGCTTTAGATGGAAATTACTCTGAAAAGTATTTAGTGGGAGGGGTTTAATTGTACAGTTCAATGACCTCAGCAACATTTTTTTTTATGAAAGCATTCTTATATAAGCCGTTAAGCTTTAGGTTAATTTTTACTGTTATTTTCTTGTCATATTTAATAACAGTGGCTGGAAATACAGCTAAGACTGTCCTATACCTTGTTAACACTTTTAAATGGATTACCTGTATGCTGCCTTTTTAGAATCATTTTTGTTTCCAATTTTGCATTCAAAAGGATTGTGTTGTTTTGTTACATAAACTAAAAGCATGTTGTTTCCCAGTCATTTCACTTGTGGCAATCAACAGAGTCAGAGGGAACTATGTGACTTTTCTTACATACATGGTAATTATATAGGAAAGTAAAATGTGATTTTTTTTTTTCATATTGGCTTTCCCCTCCTTTGCAGTTTGATATTTTTTTACCTCAACTGAAATCTCCTAGTTTAAAGATATGTGTGTGACCTTTATGTCTACCAGTTTATATTCTTCTATACCACCTGTGCTTGTTTTACATAACACACACAAAAAAGACAGGGTGTTTCTTGAGGAAAATATCTGGCACAATACACCCTGGTTTACCAAGCTGAACAATCAGATATGTATTAAATTGGAGTTTAAAGTTGGTAGTTATTTTTAATTCTGCATGTGTTTTAGGGTTGGACTATATAGCAGTGTCAGCCACTGCTGCACACCTTGGTTCTATTTAACTCATGTTCAGAATTATTTTTCCTGTGAAAACCTGGAACAAAAACCCATTTTTATCCTTTTTACAGATCTATAATGAAAGGCAGTCTCTAATAATTAAAGGGATACATTTTGTTTTGTTTTTGCTCAGAGCTAACGAGCTACCCGTTAGTATTCCTGAATCACTAGGATTATTTCATTTCTCAAGAATTTGACAAAACTCCTGGTTTTGGGGGATAAAAAACACAGTAAAATGTTGGAATGTTTGCTAAATCTTTTGCTAATCTTCTGAGCACATTTAGAGTCAATGAAATACTTGTGGGATCCTGAGCTGTGTGTTCTGGAAATTAAACAAACATATTTGTCTATAAACCATCATTTTGCAAAACTTCCCGGTGAATTTTTGATAAACAATAGATTGTGTGAGAAATTATAGTGAATAAAAACATACATCACTGAAAATAATACTAGACTAAGCAACTATTTTGCAGGGCTTTGTTTGTGTTGACAGTGAATAGAGGAGAAATCAAAACAGTTCAAGCAAAGACATTTCCCTCTTGAAGGTGAGTTTTTGTTGAAAGATGATGAAGAGGTTAATTCTAAGAAGCAAGAATTTTGTAGTTGTTCAAAGCCAGACATGCATTTTGGCAAGCAAAGTTAGATTTGTCAGGTTTTAATCTGGGGACTTCTAGTACACCATTTTGACATTACAGATCTAAATTATTCGCATTAGTTTCACTGACATAGTTTCCCCAAAGTAGCTGCATGTTTCATGATATTTTTTAGTATTGACATTACCGTTGTTTAGTTGTTTAATTTGATCTGAGGTCCTCAAAGGGCATAACTAAATACTTAGGCCAACTGAGTTTAAGAATAAGCTGGAATATTATGATTTCTTTTGTTCAAACACATAAATGTGGGGGAGGAGCAGGGGGGGAGGGCAGGGAAGAAAACAAAAGAAAAGCTGACACCTTGATTGAGGAAAAAAATAAAAGCAGTATCTGGAATTCCCTCCACAACCTAAAATGAATCCAGACTAATATCTGATTGGGAAACCTTTTTACAGGTACATCCGACATCAAAAATCTCCCAAGAAAACTGTTGGATAGTGGTGTTCTCTGGCATAGCAAACAGGTGTATTTCTGTTTATAAAGCTACAGAAAATTTCCCCCACTGGGTGAAGGTAAATGAACTTGTGGTTTTTCTGGAAGTGTTTTTCCTGCAGGTACATCCAACATCAAAAATCTCTCAAGAAAACTGTTGGACAGTGGTGTTCTCTGGCATAGCAAAGACAGGTGTATTTCTGTTTATAAAGCTAATAGAAAATTTCCCCCACTGGGTGAAGGTAAATGAACTTGTGGTTTTTCTGGAAGTGTTTTTCCTGCAGCTTCTAGATGGTGCACCAGCACTGTAGCTGCCAAAAGTTCCTGTACGGCGTGTCTTCATAGCAGTCCAAATATTGCTTATTCCATGTGCAGCAACTGCCATGAAATATCCTTTTAGCAGCAGTTACAGACATGCAACAGTTATGCTGCATCTTTAAAAAATCTAGACCATCATTGTAATCTTCTCCCCTAGATCCTATCTTTTCCTGGAAACCCATAGTCTTGTATCCAGGATCCTTGCTGGGATATCTGGTTTAGTCTTATGGATTCATCTGAGTCTGAAACTGTTCTGCAGGTTACAATACAAGGAGGAAGTCTTTAATCCCAGCTGTGTCTCTTCAGATTTTGGCTATGTCCAGCCCACGGCAATGTGTCCTTTGGATTCCATCAGCAGCTAGAGTGATCCTGAGTGCTCTGGTGTCTGTTGCCCACAGTACGAGCTGTAGAGTGTTTTGAAAACCTAGGAGAACTTGTACAGAGATGGCTCTAGCAGTACCATCCCCAAAAACACACGTGCAGATGTAAACAGAAATTCAAGCCATGAGTCTTGCAGAGAGTTTAATCCCTAAATGTTGTTGTAGCAAATGATGATCTGCACGGCAATTATTACTTTAAGATCCATCAACAAAATTCTTGATGTTACTTGGGGAAAAAAAGCCTGAAGAGGCAAATATTACTTGCTTGCTTGGCAAAAGTTTAACTGAAAACAAATAATAAGTTTTTTAGTGCTTCTGTTTTGTGTTTGTTTTACTTAGTAGTGGTATTAAATTAATAGTTTACTTTTGCTTGATATTATAGTTTGGGTGATATTAACATTTGGGTCAAACAACATATTATTTGCAACATATGGGGGGAAAAGGGTGACGTGACTTGTTCTATCCCTTCCACTCGTTTCTGATTTGCAGTGAAACAGTAATGAGAAGGCAGATGTATGATTGTTTTTTTCCTTCTCTAACAATTCTTATTTGAATTACTTAGAATTGTTTGGGGTTTTTTTTTAATCTTCAGTATTGAAGATCTAGCTTGTTTGTAACTCAACATCTACCTCTGCAGCACCTAAACCCTTCTCGCGTGCTTTGGTGTAACAGCCACTAACCACCACGGCTCACTCCGCTGTTGAGTGGGGCTGCACAGCCACAGAGTGCATGGCTAGACTCTGCTGCTGTCTTGCCCTGGCACCTGGTAGCAGTCAGCAGGAGAAGGAGAAATGATATCCAGTCAGTAGAGATGCCATAAAGACATGCTAGATTTGGCCATCTGCCATACATGAAAGATAGCGTCCAGTCAAAGCATACGTCTCCAACTGTCTGTAATTCCTCTGTTATCCGGGGCTTACAGGAGACTGCTGTTGTCTCTAGTTTTGAAGTTATGCAGAGATGATATTGTGCTAGCACAGGTCTTGCAATGTGCTGTGATGGTGAATGTCAAATGACTTATGTTTTGTGTTTCCCCAAGATTAAGAATTCAGGCAGTTCATTACAGTAGAAGGATCTAATCATATATCCTCACTGGAGTAGATGTTTTCGTGAAGAGAGCACAGATGCTTGGAGCTCCTTACACTGCTGTGGCATTGGGAGATATGTGCTTTCTTTACATTGTGGATTTCAAGAGGCTGAATCTTCAAACCTGATCATGTAGGAATTTTTGGCTTTGTTTTAAAACAATTTAAAAAAGCTATTCCCTTTCATTTATATTCTAGTCCTGGATATGTGCAAATGCTGCAGGGGCCTGAGTGTAAATGAGCAGAGGATTTATGTGGTTCATACACTTAGGGTTTGAATCTTACAGGAGAACAAGTGTGATAATTCAGGAATTCTGTCATTCATATTTTAGCTGCTGCTGCTAGGAACACTTTTGTCTTTGGGGGATTTAAGTTTCAGATGCAGTTCTGGGCATTTGGAGGGAATCTTCTGTTTCAGTCTGCTTCTGTTCCTCTCAAGGAAATACTTATCTTCAGATTAGAGGTGTAATAGAGGGTATGTTTATGAGCTCTTTAAAATGTGAAAGTGTTGGTGCAAACGTCTCAGGTTGTCAGAGTTTGGTGGTGAATTTTTTTTGTTTGTTTTGGTTGGACACAAAAGAAAGGAAGTTGCTTAGCAAATTTATGGAAGTGCTTTAACGTTTGCTTTTTCAGGTGAGTGAAATGGCTGGCACTTACTTCCAGGTCTATATCATAATCTAATAAACTTTTAATCCAGAGGAGTCTTTAAAGCACTTTCAGAGTAATTTAAACTGTTGTATCTGCCTGGCTGTAAAAGATGGAGAGTATTACCATTCACCTGGGAACTATCTTCATTAATAAAATTGGATGAGATTCCATTCACAACTTTCATCTGTGCTTGATACACAATTCTGCAGGTGCAACTAAAGGTGAAACTGAGGAGGAAGAGGAGAACATCTAACTTACTAGTAGAAATTTTTTCCCTTTAGTTTTTACCATTCTGATGTATCACTGTGTGATTGTTCACTCACATTACTGCAGCACCAAAACTAGTTTTTCAATGGTCTCTGTTAAGATCAAATACGTATATTTTTTTCTTCTGTTGATAATAATTAAGTGCAATGGAGATCATCTTGAACTTGTAAATGCTGGCCATGATTCAGAACTGGGATATGTAATTTTAGAGTATGTATCTTTTTTTTCATTTGTATTTCATGGGCATGTGAAATTCTTGGAATTTTATCTCAGTACTTTTGTAATTTGTGTATAAGCAAAAGAGGTGGAAAGGCCTCATCTGCCTGTTAGTAATTACAGTACAGAGATCTAAGAAGCTTCATCTGTTGCTTGTCTGTTTAAAGCAAGATTTAGTAACCTGCAGCAGTACTGAAGAGCAGATACCTTTTTTTTTCTTCAGTCCTTAGCAGAAGCATCAATGGTAAGAACATTTCATTTTCTGGTCTGTGAAATTGTTTAATTTGTGGTTAGAATGCCTTTAATTTCTGGAATGCATATCCTTCTCCTGTCAGATAGCACCTCAGTGCCAAAGTGTGGCTATTGGAGCCCCCTCTTACTGTGTGTTGTGTTGTGCACTGCACACACAATACTGTGTATGTATACTGCCCTGGCAACAAGCCTTGTGGGATCCCACCTAATACACAACACCAGGAGTAATCCTGAATGACATGCAGGTTAGTCATCTGACTTGTGAGTTGGTTTGGCAGATAGAATTACCCTGGTTTTATGCACAATGAGTACACCAAACAGTCATTGTTCTCTTCTAAAACATTGGATTTCAGAAAATCTGTAAGAGCAGAAATGAGAAGGACTCCTATTCTATTTAATATTTGGTAGAAATTGGCTAAAGACTAAATGGTCAGTGGCACTTTAAAGATAGGCAACTACAGCTGCAAAAGTCTTGCTTTCTTAAAGAGCAAGGTTTCTGCCCTGGTGAGTTTAGGAACTTGTGAAAGATTCCTAAAACTTTAGAAAAGAATTTCCACTATTTTCATTTTAGATCTGATAAAAAGCGATCACTGCACACCCCTTCCTTCCCTTCCCCCCAGCCCCCACTGCCGAATTCTACTGTAGAAGAAACAGATGAGCTATCTGATGAGCATAGTAAGTGTTTTAAAACTTTAGAACCAACTTTGGTTTCATCTACAGATGAAGAAGACTCAAAATAGTTACGACTCTCTTGTGCAAGCAGATTCTACTTTGAGTTTAAATGTTTAACAACATGAAGTTTTTAATTTTTCTCAATATTTTCTACTGCTTTCTATTAAAGATATTGAATGAACCAAATCATGATACATGCACCATGAAAGCCAACTAGTTCTTTATCCACCTACCATAGGAATATTATGAATCAATTTAGCAAGAGCATTAACAGCAACCATTTTTATTCCCCTTGATCCTTTTTCAAACCCCAGAAGATGAATTCTTATGTCTTCTGTTCAAAATGTAGATGACCAATTTATGTTGTAATATGTAAAACAGCGTGTTTAGAATTTATGGTAGCTACAGCTCAACAGTGCTGAGCATTCCCAAATTCCTTTTCTTTATTTGCCTGCATTCTGGCAGTAAACATCATTCTTTTTGGTTAACCTGTCTCTCTGAGATAATTAATTTGTATTTGGAACTTCCAAAAAGATTTTAATTGAAACATAGATTTATGCCAAAAAGTTTCCTGGGATCCTGGGTTTTCTTTCTGTTTTATACTCTGTGTGCACTTTTTCAGAACGGTTCAGTAATCCACAGTCATGCAACACATTCTGCAACTCTCAGAGATATCCTGGGTAAGTCAGGTCCACCTACTGTTTTTTTCCAGCTTAGATTGGTTTATAAATTGGTCTGGAATGTGAATTTTCTTCTATGTTGTGGTCTTTTGTTAAAAGCTGTCTTTACATCATGATAAAACTTTACTTTAAAAACCAAAATACTTAATTTCATTAATCTGTTTAGCAATACCAATATAATGAGCCATAACATTGATTTTTTTTTTTTTTTTTAACTTAGGATTTAAAATCTCTATTTCTTTCCAAAGAATTAAATGCTTCAAACTGATACTCAACCTCCTTACAGTCCCCTCTTTAATTTAGTTGTTATAATTAGGCATTAACTGGTGTCGGTGGTATAGCCAGTTACAAGCCATTCTGTTCTGCTTGTCTTGATTATCACAGTTTAGATGTAAAGTAAATTAGAATGAAAGACTATACAGTCCAATTACAGATAAAAGCAGCAAACTCTACTGCTGTAATTAGATGCCAGTACTATTTTTCTTAGATTTTCTATCTCTGAGGGCATTTCTTGTAGCTACTTTGCTGAAGCTAATGTTTAAAGATTTTATAAATGCTGAGTGTCTTTGTGGCATCCTCCTTGCTCCTTAAACTTTAAGTAGATGGTTCTGAGGTGTAGGATCTGTATCAGTGTGTTCCTTGTCCATGATACATTTTTCTTTCAAGGTGATGTAAACTGTTATCCATCTTATGAGTGGATAGACCCTAATAAGCATAACTGTGGAATAGTTAATATCAGTGTGTTCAAACCTTTCCATTTACAGCAGTGAGGAGGTACCTGCTTTTTTGCCATGATGCAATATAACACCATCCATTTCTCTTCTGTCATGACAGATCTGTAGGAGTGAGTGTGCTGAGGGTTCTGCTGTCTTCCACTTGTGTGTCTCCTTCACCAGAGGACAGTTGCCTTCACAAATCCCCTGTGAATCCAAGTCTCTGGTGTACGTTATTGAGAGTCATATTTTAAACAGCACCTCTAAGGGTATTTCATGAAAAAAAGTCTCTGCTTCAAAAAGTTCATAGCATAAGGGGAAGACAAGGACACTCAGCAGGCAATTCGCTCAAGGTCATATACAGTTTCCTGGCTCCCAGTCCAGTATCCTACAAACCAGCTCTTCCTAAGGAACCTTTAGGAACTGGCACACAGCACCCAATAAAAGAGAAAAATACCAAACCCAAGACCAAAAAAAACAGTGTAGTTTGGATTGGCTTTGATGTCTTTTGTGGAAAATAATCAAGTCTTTTATGAATGGCAAAAAAGCTCTAGATTCAAATTCACTGAAACGTGATGCAACAGCCAAAGAACCATTTCATCCTCAGCAAGATGGTCGCTGTAAATATGACATTTTTGCTACTTTTACCAATAAGACAATATAAACAGTTGTGCTAAGACAGTTTTCAAGCACAAGGAATATTTAATGACATCCAAAAATCCAAATTCTGCTGGTGTTTCTTCTTAAGCCCTTGAGGTAAAGAGGAAGTACCTCTCAAATAATTTAGGAAAAGTCTAGTGTTTGCTGTAGCTGATCAGAAGCACCTGATGGAAAAATATCTGTAATGAAAAATTCAAATGTATAATTTTGTTGTGGGAAAACTGAATTTCAGTTAACCTGTTGGTGGAACAAAATCAAAACAATCAAACTCATCAAAATAATTGACTTCAGCCATTTTCTTTTGGCAATGTTGTTTCAAGTAATTCCAACACATGCTAAGTATTACTATTAATGAATATTAGTATTATATGTGTTATGCTGTTTAGTGTTTATTGCATACTTAAGTTTTTTACATGCTACAGAATCTGACTTTACTTGAATCAGCGGAAGATGGCTGAAGAAATAGTGTCTTTATATGATTTTTTGGGGGATAATACTTTATTAGAAAATAAAATAATTGTTGTTTTGCAACAATTGCGGTTTTTTTGGGTTTTTTTTGTCAATTGAAATAATTGCAATGTCAGTTATTGAGCAGTCTTCTTGCCCTTTAGCAACCTGTGGTATGTATTATATGTTAGTGAGTATCCAAAGTGTTATTCTGCAAAGTCACAAAATATCATTTATACAAGATAAACTTTCAAATTGAGTGCAAATTCTTATCAGTGAGGAATAGTGCAAGACATGATCTCCAGCAAAGAAAATGAGGAGGATATCACTCATTATGTGTGAATCTTGCCTGACTAGACTACAGTCCAGCTGCTCAGATTTTAGACCAGTCTCATATACTCTTCTGGAGGTGAACTAAACCTGTGGAGCAGAGCTTGGGAATAAGGCTCTATTCCTATTGACTGAAATGGCAGCTGCAGCTCTTTCACACCACTTGAATGACATACTTGAAACATCTATATAAGAGCTCCACAATGGACTTTACATTGTCTGCAGAACTTATATCACTATAGAAACAGGAAATCTAAAGAAATTTTATGTGCGTATTATAATATTACAGACCATTATTGGGGTGATGTTATAGCTAGTAGTAAAAGAGATTTAAAAAACATACTGGTATTATTGATGTTTCTCTCTTACCTGCTGTTTCTGAGTACAATTTTAATGTACCAGTAAAGTGGAAAAGACTCATGTTGTTTGATTCTCTTGGGTAAAGTTAATTGGTAATTTAAATGAAAGCGATACTTAAAAAAACATTGAGTAAGTTTCATTTTTCAAAGCAATGTTAAAACTTCCTGTTTCACAGCAAACCTACAGAAAATTATATATGTTGATTTAAGGAGATTTAGTTTTACTTGATTAATTTTCTAAAGACCATTTAAGGTGTAAGCAAAGCATATATTTCCTTGTGAAACTAAATTAGTCTGACCCCTTGCTAATTTTACCTACAATTAGTTTGGTGTAATTATCACAGCATACAATTTAGTCTGCTTCCACAAAAAAAATTATTGTTCACGGGGCCATAAAACTCTTAAAAATTGCTTAATGAACAACTCAGCCATGAGTGTGTCTTAGAAGATGAGAATTGCTATTAAATATGTAGAAAGTGAAGATGCAGTATGTGTACATTGTACATAACACACTCGGTATAAAACCAACCCTTCCCAGATGCTCTACAGAGTGGAAAAATAGCACAAGGTCACATAATGGAAGACTATCTAAACATATCAAGCTGAAGTTAAGATGACATAGGCAAGCTAAATCTTGGAATCTCCTTATTTCTGAAGGATTGGATTTTCCACCGTGGTATTATCGTAACCTGAACTTAGGTTTTCTTTTGTTGATGGTGGTTTTGGGTTTTAATTAAAAGGATAACAGCATTCATATGTAGGATTTTGGACTGAATTGCATACTAATAGTCAAGGTAAAATTGGTGTCAGTGCTTTCTGAAGGTAGGAGACCTACATACCAAACAGCAGACGTGATTTTAATTTCTTCTTTTCAAGTAAAGAAAATTGCTGAAACTTCTGCCAGACTTGGACCATCCAGCAGCCCAGAAATAGCGATCAGTCCATATCAAGGATATTCAGACATCTATACAGCACTTGTACTTCCACCAGCATTGTTTCATATCCTATTTTTGCTGCGTAAATCCTCAGAATTAGCTTCTGTTTTTTCATACGCTCGTAAGAGGATCCAACCCAAATTTCTTTCTTCATTAATTTTGCCAGAGACTGCAGCAATTTTCCCTTGACTTCCTCTGTAGACAATGATAGAAATAAAGATACCAACTCTCTCTCTCTTTTTTTTTTTTTCTATTTTTTTTTTCCCCCCCCTTCCCTTCAGGTAAAGTGAGAGAAGGAAATGGGAAAAGAAAGGCAGAAAAACTATCTGCAGTTTTACAGTTATGGCTAGAGGGAGACATTTCCTTCTTGAGCTCTTAAATTTATCAGAGATGAACCCTTTATTTGATGGCTCAAAGGTTACACAGAAAGTGATAAAGTAACAAATATATTCCTGTAACCTTTTGCTTTCAACAGGAGCACTTGTATTTTGTCGTCTTGTGGAAACCAATGCTGCTCGAGGAGATTTGCTTCTGAGGACAGCAGCTTTTTGTGGAAGAGGTCTGTAGATAGATCTGGATTGATTCTCTATGCATAGTATTGAAAAGAACCCCAAACTTGCCAGAATCTGAAGTGAGATTTCCAGTGAGAATATAAATAGCACCTAAAGCCAACCTGAGGTTTAAGGTAAGTGCTGTAAACCTGGGGTTTGTGTAATACCTTCAAATTAGGGGGAAAAGGTCTTCACCCTTTTCATTTAGGGGGAAAGGATTTTTACCCTCTTCATTTAGCAAGAGCAACTTGGATCTACTACATCTCAACCTATGCATTTTCTATAGCATCTATCACCATGTTAGCATAATACTGATGTACAATTTCTCCTCTTTGACAACATTTTCCTTAAACTGTTTTCATGGGTTGATATCTTATCCTTAAAATATATTAAGATAGATTAACCTATGGGTTGAAATCTTACAATTTCATACTACCCCAGTATTTTAAGGAACCCATATCCATTGACAGTTGTAGTAGGAAAGACGTACTTGAACTTCAAAATATTGTTTCTATTCTAACTTCTGTTAACAGTGTACAAAAAAGACTTTTGGGTGAGATTTTCAAGACGCACACATTAGCCAAAATAGTGTCAGTCATAAAACTCCCTTTGGTTTTAGTGGACATAAAGGTAAATCATAAAAGGTTTTTTTTAAATCCTACTGTCATTTATTGTAATACTTTGTGGCTTCATAAGATCTTATTTCATTAGTTGCCATATAGCCTCTAGAAAGCATCATCTTGTGCATGACTCAAGACCTCTTTCCAAACCTAGTAAACTAATGCAGGACCTTTTGGCAGCCTTCCAACTAATAGTCTGCTCCAGATGGCATTGCTTACAACTTCTGAGAAGCACGGGAACAGGCAGTGACTGCCTTATTCTTTCTGTCAAATAAACAATACATGTTTTGGTAGGCTGGGATGTGGTAAAAATAAATCAAGCTTCATGAGCAGTGAGCTGAGTTCACAAGTAGAACTGTTCAGCTTGAGAGGTCAAGTTGCCTACTATCAAGTTCAGAAAGGAATCCCAGATAATACCTTGTGGCAAGCAAATGGTAGTCTCAGCTTCTAGCCTGGCTTCTTAAGGAAAATGACCACCCTCTAGAAGAAATGGTGCCTTTTCCAGCAAACTAGCAGGATGAGGGCTACTGTTTAAACAGTTCCACAGATTGAATCTTTTGGCAGTTCATACACTGGGAGTCTATTGTGATTTTAAAAGTGTGTACGGTATGATGCAAGATGAAACTGTGTTGGAAAGCAAAACTTTGTTTGCTTAAGTATCAGTGCATACACCATAGTTATCAAAGTGGTCAACTGTGTAAGTGCAATTAACAATTTGGATTTTCCTGCTTGTTTATTCCTTGTATGCTGGAATGATCTATCTGCAATTCATGTGAGTTAAGCCCAGCAAAATGTTGATATGAGTCTGTTGTACAGAAGACAATAGTATAATTGAACTTAATTGCCTTTTTCATGGGAAGAGTCACAATACCTGTAAATATGTTGGTTCTTCTATCTTGAATTCTTTATTTTCCTTGTATGTTCTCAGTGCACATCATTTTATTGGTCTGTCAGAAGTCCTTGGAATAACAGCAATTAATATTTAACGATACTTAGTATTCTATTAGCTGTAAATAAGAACTTTTACTTTCACTGAGAGAGGTTTCTTTAACCTTTATGGAATGTGAAGTATTGTTCTCAATTAGTTACAATGAGGAAGGAGATATATATGTAGTCATGTGAAAGTTACTCTAAGCAATTCAGATCAAGTATTTAATTGGTATAAACAGGCCTTTCTCCATGTTGTGTGTGCAATTCTAACTACCTTCCTGGAGACTAGATTTTTACCTTGGAGACAGTAACTTGAGATTTTTTTTCTTTTGTTTTTGTCCTGATGTACTATATGATGGTATACAAGAGCTACAACTGTACCTGGGTATCAGACTCAGCAACATCCATCTTTTTTATTTTTTATTTTTTTTAAATAGCCCATCTTAAAAAAAAAAAAAAGAGATATTTGGAGATGCAACAGAGAAGGATTATACAATACTTTCAGATTACATAAACATAAACAGCTATCTGGCTAAGCAAAGAGTTAATACCCACTGTACCTTATATTTTAAGATCTTATATTCCAACTCCACAACAAAATTTAGTGGCAACACTCCCAGTGGAGTGTTGGTTCTAAAGATTTTTCTCTCTGTCATCCCACACGTTACTTTCACCTACAAGAGTGACAGTCATGACTGTTTACATTGGAAACTCTACACTTGGGTCTCCTGGAATTTATAGGACCCAAATATTTAAACAAGTGGGTTTAATATTTTACAGTCTTTTAAGTATCAGATGGAGTTCAACTCCATATTGCAATCTGGAATGTGAGTTTACCCAATTTCTTTGAGTAAATTGGCTCAGTCATTTAGGTTGGGGAAAGATAGTTTAGAATTTGTAAATATTGCTAAAGCATATATAGCAGTTTACTAACTACTTATTGTTTAGATCTACTATACTTCTTTCCAATAGCAGAAAGAATTGAAGTTAGAGATTTCTAAAAGCCTGTGTGTATATATCTATAAAGGTTTTTATGGGTATATATGTATATGTATGTTTAGTGTATGTGCACTTGTGTACACAGTGAATGGTATGACAATAATCTTAAAAGTAGTACACAATGGAGTTAGGAGCAGGATAAAAAACAAAATGAAAAAATAATTAAAACAATAATAATTCCATTCATTCTGAGCATATCACAGAAATGCATTAGGCAAAACAATTAAAAATGTTCTTTTAATCTGACAACAAAAAACTTCAAGAAGTTAATGAAAATAATGGATTTTATCCAAACTAATTAAATACTTAATTTGTAAATTTTTTTTTAGTTGATGACGCAGTAGTTTTAATTACATACGGGGTTGCTAAAGTGCAATTAGAACCAGTGTTATCCTTTCAAGAACAAAATGAATGGAGATAGATATAGATAAATACATATATGTAAAACAACATTCTTAAAGATTCGAGAATGGCTGTGGTTCAAAAAAAAAGAAAAAAAACCTTTTCTTTGAAAGGCATTTTAGAAAGAAATGTCTAAGACATTTTGGAATGTGTTAAGTTCTGAGGAAATAGATTAATGGGTCAACTATGTGACAGTACTACCTAAAAGTAGTTTAAGAGAGGCTTCATATTAGTTACAAAGTTTCCAATGTGATTTAAGGTTCTGGAATCTTTACAGTTGTACAGTTGAAATTACTTATTTCAGAAATAATGGATCAAGAAACTAGGTTATGAAAGTGAATTTACCTTGGTGAAATATTTTCTGTCTTTATTTTTTCTCATTTTGGTCACCCTCATGTTTTCCTTTGTTTGGACTTTTGTGTCCTGAAAGACTAGATGTGAAGTTAAATTTAAATTGCATGAACAAATGATTAACTTATTAGAAATCACAATTCACAACTTAATTTATTACATGCCTTCCTAATTTTTCACATGGTGATTACAAATGGGAGCTTCATGAAAAATTGGAGACATATAAGATAAATTGCAAAACCATGTGATAAATGTACTTATCATGCACCTTTTGGCAGCCTTACCTCCTCTCTGCTCACTCATCCATCTCTCCTGGGACTTATTCTAATGCTCTAAACCTATGAGCAGAGTCTATCAATCACTAAAACTTAAAAATCAAACTCTTCCAGAAGTGTTTTATCCCCTTTTTGCCAAATGGGGGATTGCCTTGGCCGGTTTTGATCCTGCCAGTTTTCTGTACATAAGTGCTATGGTTATTGCCTTGTGGATAGGTTTTAGATTCTGGATAGGGGTGATTCCTAATGTTCCAAAGGGATACAGACTTTGCTTTCTTGCACATCTCCTACAAGATAGTATGCACATGAAGCAAAACATCTCTGTGCATGCCTGCTTCAGAGCTACCTACCTCTGTGCATAATGAAGCCTGTCTTCTGGAGATCACTGGATCACAGTTAAAACTGTATTTTACATGCCCATGACATAATTTGCAAAAGTTCATCACCGAACCATCTTCTAACATGTAGAGACACTTGTTCTAAAACCAGATTTCAACGTTTATAAACAGTTGATGTGCAAAATGCATTGCAAATTATTTGGTGTGATGAGGAAAGTGTACATTCCATCTTTCCTTGTATTCAAACTTTGTGCACATTCCAAAATAACTTTCTCAACTGAAAGAGAAAAACTCAATAAAATGAAATTAAACTAAGGAAGGATTTGTAATTTAAAATGTTACTGATATTCCATATATAATATTATAATATACAAATATATCCCAATGTAGTATTATAGTATTAAATTATTATATATAGTACGTATTGTGTGTCATTTAAAAGGTAATATATATTATTATATTATATATTTAAGTATATGTTAGTACATTATGTAAAAATTATTAGACTAACTTTTTTTTTTTCCTAGTGGAGAAAGAAATGTTAACATTCCTGTATAACTGATCAGAAAGTTTGTCATTTCATTTACATAATCTTTTCTTTTCTGTACAGGGAGAAATGACTCTTTCATTTCTTTGTATTCTTTGGATAGTGGAACCAGATGAGAAAAATGCTTGTTTTGGCACTTCCCCAAAAGGGAAATGTAGATTTTGATGTTAGCAGAGATGACTTCAGCAAATAATGCACATAAAAAGCTAGCATTTCATGCAAGTTCATAAGAAGAAACTACAGAATGGAATAACTTTTATGAAGAAATTCTGTGTCTTACTTGGTGAATGGGTCCCTGTGCTACCATAATAATGCCCAGTTCTACAACTGCAAACACTTATTTGTTCAAAGTGAATATTAACATTGTAATTTACTATCTAATTACAATTTTATAGTAATAACTGAAAATGTTAAAAAGCATCACATTCACCACCTCAAACTATCAGACTGTTCTTAGCAGTGTAGTGTGTGATTTTTGCCAATATGCAAACGTTACAGAGATTTCATAGAAAACATTGACTTGCACTTCAAAAATTTTCGCCCTCAAACCTTTTTATAAAAATTTTTTTTTAGAAAGCTGCTACTAATGATCCAATATCAGTCACATTGCAGCTAATGAATTATTTCTGTAAGATTTAATGGAAGAAGGATTAAGCCGTGTGAACAATCAGTTTGCAGAGCAAGCCTTAGTCACACAAAAGGCCTATGCATTTTATTTCTCAAGGAATATATTTCACCAATTTGCAGGGTTCCAAAGGAATAGGCTAAGCTTGTAAAAGGTTGCTATTTTTGTCAACTGATCTGAAAGGCTTTTCACTTAAAGCTGCAGAATGAAAAGCAAATTGAAGAAAATGAATGTAATATTAATATTTAGAAATAAGGCATTATTAAAATATATTTAGTTTCTAGTGAAGATTACTTAAAGGTGTGATTTTTGAAAGAAAATTTTTGTGAAAGAACTGCAAAACTGTTTTAGTAGTAATATCATTGGTGTGCTTATTAATAATGTTATTGTATTAAATAATTCATAACTGTTACTAACAACAGAAAATAAAGATTGATAATCGTGATATGATAGCAGTGAAGACTGAAAAATAATATCAGGGTGTAAAAATCCTGGGACATCTCAAGTAAAGGTATGTGGTAACTGTCAATACATTCATCTCTGTTTTAAACATCAACCTAACAAATTCTACCGAGATGTTTATTGTATTAGAGATGTGCTAGACCTGTAGACTTCTTTACACACACAGATTGTGTGAGTACTGATGCATGCATCTTTATTAAATATATAATATCATAGTTTTCATAGGGCATTTTTGTCTGATAGGCAACAGAAATCACAGTGGTGCAACTTACAGCTTAATGTATTTACTCATAAAGCTAAAAATGCTATCATAACTCAGCAGTCAATTATTATTTCATATGCAGTATGAAGTATTGTGAGTTCCAGTAGCAGGATCAGATTGCTGCGTGGTAGAGCACAAAGTGATAGGTTTTTCCCACTGTCTGTGGATAAATGCAGCATCAAAACCCAAGCTACTGTATGCTGTTTACAGAAGAAATTCATCATTTCTTCTTATCGATAGGATTCAAATTTAAATTTCCTTGATACAGTGGAGTGTATGTTTTTTGTGCGACTTCAGCTTTAGAAATGCTCTCTGCAGGTCTTGCTCCTGAAAGAAAGGTGAAGGAGCACTGTGACCATCGTTTCTAATCTTCTTATTGTCATTTATGCCATCACGGAAAGAAAGGCTCCAAAGTTCAGCTGGGAGAAGGCAAGCAATGGCCTGGGAATAGCTGATATTTCATTGATTTTGTTGCTTTGCTAAATTGATTGTATTCTTGCTAAGGAAATGAACAATTGTACACCATTCTTTATTGCTGTCAGCTGATCATACTTGTTTTACTGCATGATTTTGCCAGTCTTTTTTTGCAATATTTTGCAGCAGGATGAATCTGAACTGTAATGAATGCAAACATTAAAAACATACGTTCACAATGCAGCATGCAGGAAAACCTATGAGAGTTTGCAGATAACTTTGCCTAGACAAGCAGTTTTTAAGCTATCATAAGATACAGGGGTTCAACCTCATGAAATTATGCATGGAACAGACTGGGTTGGTTGTTGTCTGAGACAGAGTGAAGGTGGCATCTGTGTAGCTAGATAGATGTGAGTTGGTACCATTATCTGGAGGCAGATACAGGTGGCCCTGGGGTAAGCAAGCAGCTTGAGGGACACAGTGGGCTTTTCAAGGGACAGCAGAGATTTTTTCATTGTAAGTAGAATAGGATTCATTAACAAGCACAAAAACCAAGCAAAGTGCATGTGCCACGTTGGGAGTAGGGCTGTGTATTCCTGGGGAATGCTATTCAAAAATTACTGAAGAATCATGGGGAAGCCCTCTCTGAAAAGCTAATGTATGAGTCTGCTGATAATCCTGCTATATTTGAGATATATATATATATTTATTTTTTCCTAGGGAAAAGTTGTAGTATTTCCCCATTTTCAGAGGGACTTTTTTTCTATGAAAATCATGCTAAGACAGCTGCAGTCATTAGAGACACATCATAATTTTGCTTGTAAGGTCATTTCTTCTGTCTTAAGTGTTTTGTCACAGGATAGAGATGGCCACTTTCACTGCCAGAAAGCCACTTTAATAGATTGACAGGAGAGATTAAAGAGGACACAGAAATTTGGAAGCCATTCTTTTAACCTTTCAGTGTGGTGCCATCTTAGCAGCAGGGAGTCTGTGGTGGGATGAGTTAGGGACCAGGCATTTCTGGAGTTATGTTCCTTTTTTTGTCTCTTTCCATTTGGGGTATCAATTAACAGCAATTTCACCAGGGCAGCAAAGCAAATGAGTAAACAGTAAATAATCAGCACACAAAATTAAAAACAGTAATGAGCCTTATGAATATTGGGGGGGGGTGTGGTGTGTGTTACAAGGCTTAAAATGCATTTATTTTGGAGCTTAGTGTGTTCTGGGAAAACATAATGACTTTGTGAATGTATTGTCTCATTTTACATTGCAGAGATTCCTTTTATTGGCCCTGGAGGCTGACAAGGAACTGACACCTGTGCTCCAATGTTTTCTGAACCTTGGCAGTGCCAGGCATGTTCATTATGCAGCAGAGTTTTAGTTCCAAGTGTGCTCCAGGCATGGGAGAGTAGCAGACTTTACCCTTGCAAGGAAAAACAGGTTAAGTAGCAAAATGACAGGCGTTGGGTTTACCAACATGACCCATCTTCATCAAAACTGGTGCTTCTGTGACTCTGCACCACTGGTGCAAGCTGCAGTTTATGGTAAGCTTGTTTTGGTAACTGAGTACCAGGCAGGGGAGGTCTCAACAGAATTGGGGAACCTCGAGATACTTATTTTCTCTGCCCATTAAAGCAGTTAATACATTAATATTTATATGGTGCCTTTTAGTGTGGATCTTGGCTACAAATAGCATTTCCATTTTGGGATGGGAAAGGATTTTTTTTTCTTGCCCCCTAAATGATGTTTAACAGAGAAAGACAGAACAGGAAAAATGTGTCCTGTATTAAATAAGATTTGTGATTCTTGTGGATCATCTAAAAAATAGTTTGATGAAAACTTAGGCACGACTAAACAGTCGTGCAATCCCCAGGGTTTGGCAAAGGAAAGATTAGTGTTTTACCTACCAATAGGTTCAAGGTTGATTGCTTTAGCAAAATGTCAGTTTTTCATTAAAACAACATTTTAGGTAAGTGCTAATCCTGGTCTGTAATGTCACTTCTATAGTTTCTGTGTGGCTATATCTACAATAAGTGTAGAATTTCATTAAAGTAAGGCCTGAAGCATATGCAGATGGATTTTATTTTTAAATAGGACTATCTGTATAGATTATAAAAGTTTTGTGAATATAGTATTTCAGGAGCACTAGGAAGCAATTAGGATCATCCATTTAGAGAATTTTGGTGGTCAGAAAGGCATTAGCAAGGATCAGGTTTTCTCATTCATCATGCCCTGTTACTTATGGATAAACAAGGTGATACAATGTCTTGCTAATTCTCAGATATCATTATATAATATAATTGGGTTCTTGAGAGGCTGTTGAAGGCCTTTTCCAATTACCATTGTATATTGGAAACATTGGTTTTAAAACAGTGTGGTTAAGTGTGACACAACAAACAAAATGCAATCGGGTCATCTCTGCGTGTGCTGTGTTGAGAGAATGGTTATTTCTCTCTGCGTGTGCACTGCAGGAGAGAACAATTTTGTGTATTGAAAGCTTGAACTGATCGTGACAGTAAGAAAGGTATTTGGCTTTTTAAGATAGAATTCTAGGTGCCAAGATCACCGGGTTCATGCTACTACCCAGATGAGTTTGGGAGCATGCCAAGAAAGTAAAAGCAGTTGATAAACCCCAGAAAAGTAGTAAATCAAAAGCTAGAAAGCTTTTGAAATTTTAAGAAGCTGAGGTATACACAGGGATGATCATATAATTCTGAAAAAGAGCTTAATTACTTGATAGAGAAGGTTATGTGCCAGCATGTTAATGGTGAGACCCTAAGAACTGCACACTTTGATTCTAACGAGTGTCCCAGAGGTTCGAATGTTTGTATGAACATTATCTCCCTCTAAAATGATGGGCTTAAAACCCTAATTCTGCTGAATTTTTTGTATATCCTTTAATCTAGACTCTGTATTGCTGGGATTATTCACATGAATGAGGTTTTGAAGGCTTGATCCCAGCATTTATACAATGGATTATATTGACGCATTTGACTTCATTCATGAGCATAATCTGATACTGAATTTTTCTAAAAATATTGCTTAAAAGGCAAGATCCTCATGTGCCACAAAGCTGCAAGCTCTAGAAACACAAAAATTCTTGCTGAACTTTTTGGGGAAAAGAGAATGAAAAACTTTCTGTAGGCTTTGTTTGCATCTTGAATATATGTTCTTGAACTGTTTCCCTGACCATTTACTAATACTCTTCTGTCTCCTTTCTTCTGTTTGTATTGCTGATAAGGTAAAGACACATCAGTTGCTTATCATATTCCTGGCCTTTCCTCTCCCTTCTTTTCTCTAATAGTGTGATCTCTTACTTGGCATGATAGGTATGTGCATGATTCATTTCAAGAACATTGGTAATCCCAGTGATATCAAAAGGACTATTAGTATGCAATTAGTATGCACATACCTAAGTACCTAGCTGAGCTGAAGCTTATGCATTCAGAAATATGTTCTCACAAAATCTATTGATTTCAATCCACATCAGTTGAACCATTTCCATTTTCAGTAATGAGATTTTGAACAGGCTCCATATGAAAACAGGTTTAAGCTGCCTGTACAATAGCTGACCTCTGAAAGTGCCTCAAAAAAACCAGTTGCACACTAGTAAATTAATGTTAATAAATAGCAACTCAGACCTGCAAACTATACCACAGCAGTCGTCACAAATGGCATGCTGTTGGCTTTTTGTGACTCTATGCTTCTAATTTATCAGTTGTCCTCTTTCATCAAAAGTGGTTAACTAGATACATTATTATTATGTATAGAAAGCTGCATTGAATGAACACCTTGAGGCTGCAAAGTTGGTAACTCCAAAGTTAGTAAATACCTAATTAAGGCAAGAATTAAGTTAGTAGCCTTAATACATCTTCCTTGTCAGTGCATTTTACCACAGTGATACAATGCTATCTACATGATCAGAACACTTTTTCTCAATGCTTTCAAATCTACTTTGGCACATAGAAGTAAATACTGTTGAGTGAGAAGTTATTAATTCTTTTTGCCTTCTTTGGTTAAGGTACAATCTCAGGCCATATTTACTGTAGACTGTTCATTTAGCTTTCAAAACATTAATTCTTCTTAGTGAACTTTTCTGTGGTGTTCATCATGCATCATAAATACTAATTTGTCAGAGTGTTTCCATGAAATGAGAAGCTGTTAGTATCTCTTATTTTTAATAGAAGTAGCTCCGGCACACATCCAATTAAATCCAAAGTTTCCACTGTTTTTCCTTCCCCAGGATGAGCGACTGTGCTCAGACTGTGTGCCAATAAATGCAGTGAAAAGTACATATGCATCCCAAAGTTTCTGGAACACTTAGGTTACAGAATTTGTCTGTTAGTCCAAATTCCCATGCTCATTCCCTCTGTTTCCATCCTAGCTGTTTACCAGAGTGCTCTCACTGCACTTTATCTCCTAATTCCTGCTCTCAGTCTCTGTAGTAATCCAATTTTAATGTCCTTATTTTCACCACAGCAGCTTGTCTAATCATGGCATTGTTTCCACACCTTCCAGGACAAAAGAGACCAAGAACATACTGAGTTCTACAGTGGCAGGAGAAAGATAATGCTCAAATTGGAAAGGAGGAGGATCTACCTGGGTACAAGGTAAAATAAATTATTTAAGAGGTTAACAGCTTTGGGAAAGAGATCCAGAGAAGTTGTGTACACTCTAACTTTTGGAGGTTTTCAGGACCAAAGTGGTCAAAGCCCTGAGAAACCTGATCTGAATTCTGGGTTGACTCTGCTTTGTGCAAAAGATTGGACTGGAGACCCACCAAAGTGCCTTCCACCATGAGTGATCACACAATTCTGTGAAAGTGTTGCTGGAGCTCTGTACTCTAGCTCTGTTAAGTTGCTACAAAGCACTGGAGAGAATGGTTTGATGCATTTTTTTTGTTGGTTGGTTTTCTTTTCCTTCTCCTGTTCTGAACTTGCCTCATTTAACTTGTTGAAGAGGATTGTCCCATAGACCCTCTTCCTTCCTTACTTTCCCTCTTTTACAAATTCAACTTCCACCCTTGATTCTGTGTTTTATACCTTTACCCCTCATATCTGGTAGCACAAAAGCATTTGAAGGAACGACTTGCCAGAATTTAGTCACCCTGGCAATGAGAATACAGGATGCATTGCCATGTTTTTGAAATGAACAGTTTTGACCAAAACTTTCAGAATATAGTAATCATATTGAGGCAAACACCTAGGAGATAAAATTATAACCTGAACTAGTGTAGTTATATAAAGGGCAAATGGAAAGATTGTGTTATAATTAGGAGTACGAACAGCTTCATCTCTGATAAAAACTGCTTCAGGGATTCAGTTATGATCTAAATCAATAAGAGATTCCTAGTAAAATGAAAGGGAAAGTGTTTTTTAATCATAGGAGTTGAAGACATTGTCTGTTAAACTTACCCTGGAAAAATGGTTTGGCCATGTGTATGAATACTTGTCTATACTCTGTGGTATGCAGACACCTACCTGGAGAGTCATGACAGGAAGCTTTCTTCCCCCAAAAATTGACATGTAATTAAGTAAGCAAATGTAGTGTTTGAAATAAACATTTAGATGTAGATATAAATATTTTAAACCAGATGTAATGTTAATTGTGAGAGCTTTGTGAAATAGTGTCAAGTGTTTTGACTTAATCTACTAATTTGAAATATATATTTATAATAATTATTAAGAAGAAAGCTGGGATAGCACATTCCTTTATGTTACATTGGTATGATATTAATTAAACTGGTCATATTGTTACAGAATGTAGCTAGCAATTTTCAAAATGCTAAATGAAGCGGAAAAACATTCAAAACAATATATTTTAAAAATGTGTATTTTAAGCAATTTGGTTTTTTTTTCAGAATTCTGTTTCTGTGTATCAATATTATAGGCAATTCAAAATTAATTAATTGAGTTAGGCCCACACGTTATTGATTCCTATCTGTCCTTTGCAACTATTTATAGCATATACCTTTTTTCATGTCTCAGCTGTGTTTACATTTTCTCTAGGGCTCAGCATCAGTAGCATTGTTCTTGGTAATATGACTGCACCACTCACATGCAGTAAAACTTCACCTATTTATAAATAGCTCAAAACCACTAAGTGATCATTTTCTGTGATTGGGATTTGCATGTTAAATCTGACTTGGAAATCTTGTTCCATGGTAAGAAAACCTGAACCTGTTGCTAAAGTTTGCCTTAGTTTCATAAGGAGAGGATTGTTTTGGGAGAGACTGGAAAAACTAAATAGGTGAGCTGGAGAGCAGGCAAATCATGGAAAATGTCTTCAGTGAATAAACATGTAAAAGTGTGTGTGTGTTCACAAATAGGGCTGATATTGGACTGTCCTGGGAAAGGGAATGTCAGGACAAAAATGGTTATAAAGATCATCCCCAATGATATGGGTCCAATAACATAATAATGAAAAAAGAACCAAAATCAGGAGACGATAAACAGCCAAAAGCCATTTTAATTGTGTGGCCTGGTCTTTGTGCCTTTTGAAAATAAAATGTGCTTCTTCATTGCCCTCTCTTTCTATATTTCAGAGGCATTTCTTCATAGTAGCTCTGTATTTAGGCAGCTACCTCATCATTATTCATCTAAGTCATCAAAATTTTAAAAAGGACTAAAAACCCTGATGTGTTATAAATAAAATATAGGAAAGAGGACAGTGATAGAATAAGAGTTCATACATTTGAGGGAATACCCATTAGAAAGCCCTCACACCTCATTTGCAGTGTTTTGTTATTGTTTACATACTACAAACAAAGAATAAAATGCAGTATGATCAATAGCTAGAGCTGAAATCTTATAGATGCTGTGTGACAGTATACATACTCCATCTTCATTCAAAATTCACACAGTTTGTATTTCCTCCACCATAATTGCCTCTCTACAGTCGCTTTCAATAGCTGTAAATTAACTCTGTCATAATTACTCTCCTTTCCCCCCCAGCCCCGAATATTTCTATCCTTGCTGTAAATTTTGATTCTTTCACTTCTAGTATTGATATTGTGATATGTCCACTAAGATTGCACAGTATATGGACACATATATATTTTTTGGAATTATTTTCTTTCACCCTCCCTCACTTTTATTTGTATGGCTGATTTCTCTTGGCTCTGAGCCCAGTTGGGTTTAATTTTTGTTTATTCTGTACAGGATTCCAGAGTCTGCTTTGAGATGGGCACTGTATAAATTAATAAATAAATTCAATCTATGCTTGCTTTTAGTGGGTTACTTGGCACATCTGTTTTTCAGAGGTTTCTAAATCTTCATGATCTGCATAAGATATCTTTAGTTACATAGGATTAGGGAGAGTATAATATTTTTAACATGTACAGAGTTTCCCATTAAAAAGTCATCCTTTACTAACAGTTACAATGCTCTGGCATATTGGATACTGCAGTATGTCTCAATAGTTGGAATGTAGAATAATGGTTCTACTTAAGACACTATGGGTATCTTAACTATGGTAAATACTTGTGTTTTTAATGCTGAAAACTGTTGGTTTGTACTCAGAATGTTTTTCAGGCTTCTCCGTTTTATAACCTCTGCATAAATAAATACATAAGTTGCATACTATTGAAAATACTGACAATCCTTTGGTATAGTAAGAGCTTTCACAGGCATAACTATACAAAACAATGTTCAGTATATCAGTTTATGCCATCTGCTTTTCTTTGGTGTAACCAAAAGCTTCTTAATGGAAAACCAGGGGCATTTCCCATTTAAAAAAAATTGCTAATTGTCATTAATATTTATGTCAGAGTAACAAGAGTCATTCAGAAAAAATACTCAGCAAACATTGTAGCACAAAATTAACTCATAAATAGCTCAAAAGCAGGAAGAGACTGCTTCTGAGCCAGCCAGCAGTTAGAGAATCATGGCAGAATTTGGTTCTGTGGGTGAGCAGGGAGATTTGGCGATGTGTAGAGATATAAAAGTATTATGTGTAAAGTTGAGGTTAAAGGAGATATTTGTGAGCATATGGGTGAGGGCTAACTTTGTTGAGGTGTGTGAGTCTGAGGGATTTCCCTAGGTGTACTGAAGCCAGCTTCATAAAACATATTGCTCTCAGGTCACCGTGTTCTCCCAGTTATCTAAATTTGAAATAAATATCTTCTATTTATGACATGTGGGTTGTCATTTTTGTTTCAGTACTTGAAGAGAAGGTGGAAAGAAATGGTCATAGGGAGAAGGATGATTTGTGGATCAACTTATACAAAATGAACTCATAGTACTAATTAGTCACAAAGGTAGGATGTTTCAGGTATCTTTTGTAGGATCTCAAAGCACAATGGGACACTATCATACCCTCTTCCAGCTCTATTTTATAAGGAGCTTAGGTAGACAGATGATGAACATCTATTGCAGGAAGTGTGGTAGGAAGGGGAATACTTGTGAATCCATTTGGGGATTGAGGTCCGACCTGAGCACTAAGTTTATGAGCACTGTGAGGGGTGAATGCTTCTAGGCATGCCCAAAAGTAAACCTTTAGGTAAGCAGGGAGCTCTCTATGAAAGAACCATTGATGGCGATGACGTTGGCAGTCATAGTCCATAAACTACAGGATTAGGTGCTGACTGAACTGAGGTTCAGAAGGATATGACTTTTATATTAGTGCTTGTGTCCTAAGACTTCTTATGGATTTAACCTTAAACCTTTAAACAGCTTCTTGCTCATCTGGAGAGGTCTTTCCAGGCATGCAGTTACTGGCAAAGAAAACACAGATACTTCAGCAAATCTGTGCATCCAGATCTTAAAAAATATATTTATAGCAGTATTTTCTAATATGTGTGATTTCTGAGAGCAAAGATCTCCAGTGATCTTGACCTCTGCTGGAAGAAAAGGTTTATTTGCCCATATATGACCCACACAGAAGGCAACAAATACAGGCACACTGTACCTTTCATGCTCCCAGTTATGTTTACTCTAAATAGGTGTGAGTCCTGGATATCTCCCATTAGTCTTTGATATATTTGGAAAATATTATTTCCTCTAGTATGCTAAGCCTAAGATACGGGAAAATGTTACCTGGGCTCTGCCCAGGTCTGCTAGAGAGAGGGCTGTGAACGGTGTGCTAGACTGACTTGATGTACATGTAGTCCTAATGTGAGGTCCTAAATTGTACAAAACCCTCCAGCACTGAAGGCTACTGCAAGGATGCCTGCTGTCTCATGGCTATCTTGTGGCTAGAGGGAATGCTATAGTGGAAGCAGTGCCACTATTTTGCTTTTTAATGACATAAGATGTGGAAAAAAAGAAAAAAGTCTGGGTGTGTTATTAGTGTGTTATTATCAGTATGAACAGGTAGTGTTTCTGAGACAGCACCTTACAAATAACACAAAAATGAAGTGTGTGGAGAATAAATTCCTAAGACATGGATTTATTACAAAACACAGGTAGTTAAAAAAAGGGAGAGAAATAGAAGGGAAAAGACAGATGTCTGCATACACCAACATATTAAAATACAGTGGTGCACTGCCCCTTAAATAAACCTGACATAAACCAACCCCAAACCTCCTTCATTTGTGGAGGGAATACACGGACCCATTTCTTTAAAAAGCAGTTTGAAATGTAAACATTTGATATCACCCCTACTAAAAGTAAAGCAGTGCATGGCCACAGGGATGCTCAGAGGTAAGGAACGTGATGATAGAACAGAAAAAAAAAGGGCAGGAATGGGAACAGGCAACTTCCTGAGTGGCAGTGTCTCCCTTCTCTTTCCTGAGCACATCCACACTTAGTTTCTGAGAAAGCAGGAAGGACATACAGGCACACTGCCAACCAGATGGTGCAGTCGAATATGAGGAATGCGTTCAGAAGGGCAGTAAAACACAGAATTAAAAAGTTCTATCATTTGCTTTCCTGATACAATTCAAGACAACATTCATATGGAAAGAATAAATGCTAAATATATGTTCATGCCTTCCAGTAATTCTTGTGATTTAGCTTGAGAAAAACTTCTGTGTTTCAGTTCTCCTGTACTATCCCCTACATGAAAGTAATTTATTTATGTTCCAATTAGATGTCTTTTCACTGATTTTTCAAAACTGACTTTTTGTTGCCCAAGTATATTTCTGCTAAGATACAAGATAATTTAACTGTGAGAGAAGGATTAGGTCCATTTTGAGAATTTCTGTAGTTGCTGCTTTTATATAGCTTGATGAAAAGAAAATAATACTTGCTATCTAGACTTCTACATAATCAGTAGATGGAGAGGCTGTCAGTGGAATTAGTGGCAGCACAAGGAATTATACTTTCTTTTTATACATCATGTTACTTCCAACTTACTACTGAAACTGCAGGGTGTGTATGTTTGCATTTTACCTTTGGAAAAATTGAATATGACTTTTTACATACAATCTATTTTTATTTCTATCATAATTTAGCTCTTTTGAAAATGATGCTTATTGTGTATTGCATATATTTATAGAAATAACACATTCCCACCCTAGTCCTCTGACTTGCTTTTACATTTCAGAAAATACATGGAGATGCATAAAGTTTTCTAGCAGGGGTAGTTTGTAGTTATTGAAATGTAATTTTGTAGTATTTTTAATGTAGTCCTTTTGTATATAAACAGCAAGGTTTTCGTCATGTGATTGGATGTGACAATTTCATATCAATCCATAATCAGAACTTGACAAATCTAGTCATAATTGAAGAGAAGAACCCATATCCTGGCAAAAATGTAGGAGATGGCCATCTGCCCTGGAGTTTGTCAGCGTTTTTGGTTTGTATTTTATGTCTATACCTTAATATTCAATAAACATATATATATATGTGGGAAATTTATGCTTCACCTTTATTCTTGTGACCAGCTTACAAATGGGATTCAGCTACAGCATATGAGAATTATCTTTACAAGTCTTTGGAAGAACTGACATCCTTCTTTCTCTATGCAATTTTAATGGGTCTTTACATGGTGCTATTAACAAGCAAGTGCTTGTAGACTACAAGTGAATGTGGGAAAAAAAAAAAAAGGAGATTGTAATTATTTTTTATTAATTATTAGAACACTTTATTTTTTATCATCTCACTATTTGGATTATGAAAAGACACATTGCCAATTCTTCTCTTTGTCTTTTAGGATTCTGAATCTGTTTATTTAGCTTGCAGTTATTTTTTCTTCAGTGCTTAAAATCCAGTCTTGATTGTGAGGAACCAAATGTGATCTTCATTCTTTGCTTTTCAGAACCCCCTTCCAGTTATAAAGATTTTAGGGATGATTTTGACATTGATGGGCATAGAACAAGCTCTGTTGTATTCAAATTATGTTCTCTGTAACACATGTAGCAACTTATTTCTCTCCCAGGTGGTTTGAAGGATATTTGAGACCTTACCTGTAATAGCAGGTTAGACAATCACAGGCAATGTTGCAGTTCAGCTGGTAGAACTTCATTACTGATAGAGACATAAGAAGCTGTGGGCTAAGTGTCAGAGCTTTTTGTGAAATTTCTGTTGCTGCTGGTATTTTTGCCTGCTGGTGGAAGAAACTAGAATCCAGAAAAATGGAATGGGGATTAAACCCCTCCATGACAGTCCTTGATCAGTTTTAGAATTCTTCTAATCTTTTGAGTTTATAAATTAAATCAGCTGTTGTTTGAGATTTTATGTATTTGTCTAGAGAGGGGATGGACCTATTTTAACTCCATCAAGGTTCCAAAAGGTTCTGTGTTTGTTCATTACAGGTACTTTTAGCCCTCCGTTCTCTATGTAAGAGAAAATTTGACTCACTGTCTTTTCTGGGAGAGACAAACACTTTTGAGCTACTTTTTATTTGCTACAGAAAATGTAGAAAGGTCTAGCTGGCAACTTTTCTATAGAAAAACAGAAGAGTTTGATGTCATGCTGCATGTGGCAAGGGCAATAACGTCTTGAAAGCCAAGCTGGACAGGTTGGAAATCACAAATATCAGACAGTGTCTTGTGATGGGATGAGAAATGTCCCAGATATCATGGCTTTCTCTCAAGTGCTGGCTTCATCAGTGCTGGTTGTTCTTACAGGGATCTGGCAATGTACTTTGTTAAAGAACTGAAATTGAGCAATTCCAAATTCCACTGACTTCAGATGAATTTGTCAGCAAGTGCCCAACAATGGTTAGGAGTTATTAGGAAAGAAATAGAAGACAAAATGGAAAACATGACTGTGTCTATGTGGAGCCCAAGTACACTCTGCGTCTTTAGTGCTATGAGTAATTATCATGTTCCTGTTTCCTAGTGGACATGTGAAGAATGATTAAGATGATCAGACTTATGGAGCAGTTTCCATATGATAAAAACATTATGATCTTCAGCCTGGAGAAGCATCAAATGATGGAGAATTTGATAGAGATGTGCAGGACTGGGAATGATGTGAAGAAAATAAGTGGAAAATGATTGTAACCTCTTCACATATAAGAGCTCAGCATCAGGTGAAACTTATAGGGCAGCTCAAAACAAATAAAGCTTTTTTTTTTCTTTTTTTTTCCTCCACACTGAGATATTAAGTTGTGGAACTCCATTTCAGAGGCTGTTAAGGATGCTGAAAGTTGATATAGATTCAAAAGTGAACCAAACAAGTTCATGTAAGGAGAACGCATCCAAAGCTATTAAATAAAAACATGCCAACTCTGGATCAGAAAATCCCTGAGCCATAAGTGAGTGGAAGCTGGGAAGTATAAATAAGGTAAGTAACATTTATATACTTTTTAACTTAGCCACTTTTTTTTTTTTCTTTTTTTTTTTAAGTTCAATGGAGCTACTATGGTACTTAGAATTAAGCATGTGCTCAAGTTCTTTGCTGGTTCAGTGCCTTTGTTCATAGCATATCTGTTCAGCCTGTTATTTCAAGTTCAGGGTCATAAGAAATAAATCACTGTTTTGGAAAGGCAAAAAAAAGAAAACACAGCTTTTCCTTTCCTTTTTCTGGTGGGCAGTACTCTGCCTTCAGAGTCAATACTGAGTTCACAGGCGTGGTGTTAATGGATGGCTTTGCTGGAGCTGTCAGCATTCAGTCAGATAAGACATGACACTGGGATTTTGACCATTTGTGGTCATTAAAGTTCTCATGTACTTATTATAGGATAGTGGAATTTAGCCCTGGTGTCCTGGTCTAACTCCAATTTCTGTGTCTCCTGCAGTTTGACTTGGATAGGTTCCTTTTTCACCCTTCAGTGTCTGCTGCTAGATAGGGACTACAGTTTGCTGAAGACAGCACTGTAAAGAACTCCATGTGGTAAAAAGTTCAACACAGATTATTGCTTCTCTAACACAACACATAGAGTAAACTGGGCAACAATTCTTGAACATAACAGACATACAAAGTATATGTGAACAGTTGCATGTTTAGTAACACTGTAACAGGTAACACGATGTCCTAATTTGCACTGAAGAGTCAGTGCATCTCAGTGAATTTTGATGAAGCCAGCAGAGCTGCATGCATGCACCTCTGTGGATAGTCTGGTATATTATGGAGTGACTAGATGTGAACAATGAGCTGGAGTTCTGAATTTTGCACTGAGATCATCGTGATGCACATTTTTTTTTGGAAGACACTATGAAATTTGCTTGAACGTAGAAGAAAACATCGTATATGCTGGGATTGTGTGCTTAGATCTTTTTCCTCCCTTTGCATCAAAAGGCTTTGTATGCATCATCAATGTAAGGCAAGGGAGAGAATCATCAGTCTTTGGGGGAATGATTGTCTACATTCCCAGTGAAAGGTCAATGAATAGTGGGTATTAATTAATCCAGCTGGGCACACAGCATCCCAGGTTTAACAATGTCCAAGCTTTTTATAATGATGATAGATTTTAAGAACCTGCCTTTTAGTAATGGCATCCCATCTGTTTAGGGTTGGAGCTTTCAGCACATTAAGGGTTTGTTTGTATCCTTTATAAAGTTGGTCTGCTTTGTGGGATAGTCCCAGACAGCAGTTGCTTCAAAGAAAGACAAAATAGTTACTGAGAATATAACACCAAAGTCATGAATAAAATATCTTTTAAAAGATTTTTGAGAAAATAGTGTAAACACATTTGCTTTTGAAAGCAAACACCGTTTCCAGTGGAGACTGTCAATTTCTTTATTTCTTGTTTAATCTAGAAATATGAAATACATTGTGATTGGATTGGACTTGCCTGAATGACTGTTTTCTCCTATTGCATAAGTGCCACTTTTCCTGATGTCCATAGGACTGAAGTTAGTGGTCCACTGAACAGCCAGCCATGCTCTTGACAGAACACACCAAAACATGGTATCTTTTGCACCACTGTGCTGGCCTACCACACTTTTGCTTTATTTTTGTTTGATGCAGTTTGCTCTAAGACAAAATGCTATAAGATGTGGGAGAAAATGTCTTCCTTGCCCTTTGCCTCAGCCCTGTGGGGTCTCTCAGAATGTGGTAATGTGATAAATTGCAGAATGTTATA